>NC_133312.1:19015026-19177197 GCF_012295235.1 Primulina huaijiensis
CTCTAATATACAACAAGGTGTATTAATACATAGCATGAATCAAATGGAAGGGAATAACACTTTAAAACCATTGAAACACAATACATATATTATCATGTGAGCACAAGGAAATGAATTCCACTTACAACACTTGGAACCTTGAATCTACTCTCTTGGTACACAACCTACAACAATAAACCATAAACTTCACCATCAACATCTCAAAAATCATAAACCCATACCATAAACTTCATAAAGCTAACACACTCTAAATACCCAAGACTTCTCCCAACACCATAAACCAAGAAATAATCAAAGCCACAAGCTTACCTTAGCTCCTTGAACTCAAAATAACCTTGTTCTCTCTTCAATAATCCAACAAAAAGCTTGAATCTAAGAAATAAAAGAAAGAAAATGGAACCCTAGCTTCCCTTGAGCTGAAGAAATCGAGAATGAGGAGAGAAATGAGGGAAAAGTGAGCCAACTCATGTATTTAAGCATTTAAATCCAAAAACACGACTTTACTGTTCACGGACCGCGGGTGCGCTATCCCTTGCACCGCGGGTGCGCTATACCTTCGGCACCTCATCCAAAAATCTGAAAATGACGACCGCGGGTGCCGTACCTATCCCACCGCGGGTGCGGTGTCTCTTCGGCAATTGCACAAATTCTGCAATAAAGACTGCGGGTGCGCTATCCCTTGCACCGCGGGTGCGGTCTGCTCTCGGCCAAAACAACTCTATGCAACAAAAATCGAATCGCAACGCTGATACAACACAATTACCCATTAACTAATATCAACAATACCACAAAACAATAATAACCAACAATACTATGACTCATAATCACAACTCTTAACATCTAACTCAAACTTAATCTTAACCAAATAATCTATAAACATACGAAATCTTAAACTGTACCGTTCACAAGGCTTGGATATTACAAATGTTCCCTCAAATCTGGGCTGATTGCTTCTTGAAAGCTGATATGAGTTGAGCCTGCCCTATCTTCTTCCACGCACTTGTTTTTCCTCTCTCTTTTTGTTGTTGGTCTTGATCTTGTATATATAGGGCCAATGTAACCGTACATCAAGAATCATCAATTATGTTAGTTGTATTTTGAACCCATTCTTAGATATTTGTGTCTTGTCCTTTCTAACAGCCATTCTGGAACGTCTTGTCTTCAAGCTCTGATGCAACGTTCATTATTGTCCTTTGACTGGACAATTGCTTTCCTTAATGCGCACAGCTGGATTCCACTTAGATAATCTTGTCTTATTCTACAAACTGGTCGGCTCCTAACTGATGCTCTGAACTGATCAGCTGAACTGGTCTTGAGCTGTTTTTGAGAAGTCAGTTGGCTCGTCAGCTGAACTTATTTCAGTTATTCAGGGCTCTTCATTTGTTGAACTCTTCATCAGCTGGACGGACTTTCTTCTGCTGAACCACCTTTCAGCTGAACTATCAGTTGAACTGGTATTTGGTATTTCAGTTGGGCTGATTAAGTTTGGGCAATCAGTTAGTACTTTCAGTTTGCGTCTCGATAGCTTCAGTTTTGGCTCGGTAGCTTTCTGCGCACTTAGGTAAATTAGTTCGAAACAAAATTACAAGTTTTGTTAACATCCAAATCAAGATTGCAAACATGAAATGTTCTAACAATATTCTCATGAGATTTAATAATAACAATATCAAAATATAATTTTGACACCGAGCTTGCCATCTCAATAAAAGCATTCACTTGTGTATTATCAACCTTTAAGTCAAAATTTCTTTGCAAGTAAAAATAATGATCATTTTTCAAAAGTAATTTTTACTACATAAAAGTCTTTTTCATTGATATGTCATCTCAATAATCTAGTCATGCAATGTTTCTTAAACCATCACGGCTCCTTGATAGGAAAAAGAGATGAAATCAATTTAAAAACGGCGAAAGAAGAAATAAATTCGGACTAGTTCGGCATGCTAGCGCAACACCGAAAGCAAGAAAAAAGATAAAATCAATTGTTAATTTCAACCAAGGATCCCTGTGATGCTTCTTAAACCAATCATGTGTTGAGCGAAAGCTTGGAAAAAACAAGGCTCAAGGCTCACCAAAATATTTTTTATTGGATGTGAGAAAACATATTCAAATTGCACATTCAATAGATGAATGACACCTCATTGGTGGACACGAAAATGAGTACCGTTGAACACACACATATATATATTTATATATATATATGGGATAATGATATTTGGGGATAAAGATCTTTAGTGATATTCTTAGGGTACGTCAAATGATGTGTCAAAATTGGGAAAAAAAAGTATTGATTGAAAAAAAGTAGGTATACCAACCTAATGAAATCATAATGTGAATCAATACTTTGAATACATAGGTTTTATAGGTTGAATAAATCTCCGTTATTTTTCTCTTAATTTTTGAAATATAGTTGTGAAGATATATGTCCGTGCATAAGCTCATGAATCAATCAATCTTTAATAGAATTGCAGGCAGTTATGGAAAAAAAGAGAGAAGCAAAATTTCACTAATGTGGCTGCCGGACATTGGATTGACTGTTAAACTTTCAACAATGGAACATTTAAAATTAGAATAGGTCTCTTGTGAGACGTTCTCACGAATCTTTATCTGTTAAACGAGTCAACCCTATCGATATTCACAATAAAAAATAGGCAAAAACTTGTGTGAGACTGTCTCACAAAATCTTATTTGGGTCATTCATGAAAAAATATTACTTTTTATGCTAATAGTATTACTTTTTATTGTGTATATAAGTAGAGTTGACACTTCTCACATATAAAGATTCGTGAGACCATCTCATAAGAGACCTACTCTAAAAATTAATACTCTTAGCATAAAAAAGTAATCATTTTTCATGGATGATCCAAATAAGATATTCGACCCACGAAATTGATCCGTGAGACCGTCTCACAAGAGTTTTTGTGTTAAAATTATAGTCTGGAAAAATATAAGTTTTGTACCCAAAATTGAAACTTTACAACAAAATTTGTGTTGGTTTCTATATTGCCCGATTCCACAATTTATCTCCGCAATTTGCACGAAACGTCTTTGTCCTACATTTTTGTATTATTGACGACTTTTATAAATTTTTATGTATAATTTTTTCGTTTTAATTACTAATAATAGAATTATATATATATATATATATGTATGTATATATATGTTAGCGTTATTCAACCACGAATCCATGTATTAAGGGGGGGAAAACAAAGAAAATAACGTTGATAGATATGGGCGTGGGTGGAACGATGAGAGAAAACCGACAGTACGTCAAAGAACTTCCGCATTGACCGCCCCGGGGCAAGCAACACCGTATCTTTGGTGGGTCCTATAAACTATTTTTTATTTGACAATTTTATATTTTATGCATTATTTGTCGTTCGTTTTAATTATTAAATTTGTATGATATATGTGGTGTATCTAAAATCTCGATAATTGACAAAATGTGACAGCAATAAATTGAATTGAGACAAGTGTTGAACATTCTCTTTTTAAATTTTTTTTGCTTGCATTAGTGTGTTGGTTTATGATAATTTTTCTTTAAGATACAAAAACTCTATGCACTAATACCATTGTAGATTATAATAAAAATAACTAAAAAATAAAGTATACTCTCTTTCAAAAAAAAAGTGAAGGAGAAGGCAAAAAATAATGCAATGCTGAGGAAAATTTGGTGATCCAAAATAATAATATAATCATGTTTTCTAGTTGATTTCGAAATGTTTTGTCAATATTTTCTTCGTTGTCCTAATCATACCTTGATTGCTCCCCATTATAAAAATTTCATCTACATACAAACACACTATTACATAATATTCTCGAGTGTCTTTAAAGTATACACATTTTCACACTCATTAATCTTGAAACTATTTGTCCCTACATGGACTTAAACAAGAGCTCTAGAAATGGCATGATAAATTTGCAATTTCTGTACCCCAAACTATATAGCCTTTTGGTGGTTCCATATGTAATTTTCTTCAAGTTCACCATTCAAAATGTTGTTTTGACATCCATTTGGTGTATAGGTTATGCAAAGATGTAATTGCGATGAGTACACGAATAAAATTTATTCTCGAAACTGGTGAATATGCGTCAAAGAAAGCAAGACCTTCCTTTTGTCTGTATCTTTTAGCCACCAATCTGACATTGCACTTTTTTACCGTACCATCAGTTTTATACTTTCTTTTTCAGGATGCATTTGTATCCTAATGCATTAGTACCTGGTGGAAGATCAACTAGTTCCCAAGTATGGTTGTGCATAATGCTACCCATTTCTGTATTGACGGCTTATTTCCAGTATGAAGCTTCAGGGCTAGACATTTCATCTTGTAAGGTTTTTTGTTCATTTTCCAACATAAAAATGAGGAATATGGACCAAAAGATTTCAAGATTCTAACCCTTTTACTTCAACTAGGTTTCTCTTATTTTGAGGGACCTTCGTTTCTTCTGGCATTCTCATTGTGTGTAGGATCATTAACACGTGCAGAACCTTCATTCACCATTTCTTTTTTTCTTTTGCTAGAATTTTCTTCTTCTTTTACTTTGAAAGGAAATATATTTTCAAAAAATATGGCATTCCTAGACTCAAAAGTCATGCTTTCACTCATTTCAGAATTTTCAGATTTGTGCACTTTAAATCTATATGCACTAATATTGTGTGCATATCCTATGAATATGCAGTCAACCATCTTTAGACCATTTTCTAACTTGTTTTCGTTTTGGTATTTCAACCTTACTTAAGAACCCCGCACTTCCAAGTATTTGTACGAAGGTTTATGGCTTTTTCACAATTCATATGACTTTTTTTTTTCTTGTGAGAAATCTTGTTCAAAATATTATTAGCCAACAATATCACTTCCCCTTCCCCACAAGTTTTGGGGTAATTTCGAATTTATCAACATGTCATTCATCATCTCTTTTAAAGTTCGGTTATTTTTTCGGCTATTCCATTAGATTAAGGTGAGTATGGTGCAGTGGTTTCGTGTATTATGTCCAAAGAAAAGAAAAAATCATCGAAGGGTACTCCATATTCTCCTCCTCTATCAATTCGAACTCGTTTTATTTGTTTGCCTTGATTCTATAGGTTTTGAAAACCTCAAATGCTTCATCTTTACCCTCAAAAGTTATACATAACAGTACCTTGTACAGTCGTAATGAAAGTTATATAATACTTTTTATCTCCTATAGTTTGTACAAATTTTAAGTCACCAATGTCGGTGTGAATCAGTTCTAAGGGAGTTGTACATATTTCAGCACAATGAAAAGACGCTTTGATCATTTTTGATTGAAGACTCCCAAAGTTCTTTCTAGTTTTGACTTGACAATACGCATTGTAGAGTGCATTGTCTAGTCTATTCAGAATATTTCATATTGAGAAAATCACTTTGGTTCCATGCCTCCAGTGCAACCATCTTTTTGGGATCGACTTCGTCCTCTGTGATGGTGGGATGATCCTCTTTCAAAAATCTGGCCAAACTTAGTGTGATAAGGTAGAACATATTTTATTGTCACCTTTTAAAATTTGCACCATTGAATTTCTCTTGTTTTTCCTTGTATGATTGGAGTTGATGTCGTGGATGATGAGGCTATTTTGAGATTTCAAAATACAAGAAAATTTCTTCTTAAGATCGTTATCTGTGGTGTACCTGAAATCTCGATAATTGACAATGTCACATCAACAAATTGAGTTGTGGCAAATGTTGGACAATCTCTCCTTAAGAAAAAATTTTCACCGCCTTAGTGTTTCGTTTTATGGAAATTCTTTCCAAGATACAACTTCTTCATCTTACAATAACACAATAAATTGTAAGAACAATAACAAGAAAATGAAGTGTACTCTCTTTCAAAGAAAAAAGCATAGGAGAAAGCAAAAAAGAATGCAATGTATGCAGAAAATCTGATGATCCAAAATATTAAATATAATAATGTTTTCTAGTTCTCTTTCATTATGTATTTATAGATCTCAATCATTAGAGACATATTGTTTCATCAAATAAGTGTGTCTTCATCTAAAAGTCTGATGAAAAAGTTGAGAGATATCATTTAGATGCAAAATATAATGAAAACTCGCAAATTTTAGTCAATCGGTGCCGTCAGGCGACTATGCGCCTCCCTCATGGCCTTGGAATTATAAGGCACTGACGGAGGCGCTAAGGAGCCACTCCATGGCCCTGGTAAAATCCAAGGTACTGGGGAGGCGCCTCCACTGCACACTGAATTGTTCCAGGTGATACTTTAGAGCACCAAGGTGCCCTTTTTAGGCGCCTTAGCGCCTCTCCCGGTGCTCGAAACCTTTTTTTCAGTTCTTTTTTTGTTTAATTTCGATTCATCAAGTCTTAAAATATTCTAACATTTTCAACTGAGCGAGCTACACAATTCTAGACAATAAAAATATTTGCCTATGTTTTAAAAAAATTACAAATTTCTTTTTTAAAAAAATTTATATAACGTTTCAGATATGAAACATTAAAAATAGATTGTCAAGCAAAATAATCAAGAGTTGTAACCTACCTGATAATATTTGGTAAATCCTCCAAGGCATGCCCATTTATTCGAATTTCGTATTACAATGGGTGTACCTCATACAAATAATTCTTTTGATTCCCATTTTTAAATAAATATATAAAATAAATACAAACCACCCAAGATCATTTCTGTTTTAAGTAATGCAAAATAACATGTTTTGTAACCAAATGTCTAGCAATGACATTGTAATACTGTAATGTTCAAAATAAATATAATAACTTTTTGCTTTAGTAAAGTGAGATTATTAAATAATTAACGATGTTAAAATAATGAAATATGTCTTATATTAGTCATATAAAGTCCAAATGAGTTAAAATTTGAAGATGACGTAGAAAACTCAAGTTCGTATTTCGAGTTTTGAAAATTTTGAGCGTTTGACTGGCCCAGACGAATACATCTATGTTGTAAATGTTAAATATTATATATATAATATAATATAATATTAAAAAATAAAAAAGTTCGAGTTTGTAATGAACGATTTATCTTAATATAATTACAAGCTTACCTTTCAAAAAAAAAAGTTCGAGTCTTTTTTTTTAGGGCTCTACCCTTAACAAGGGAGCCCTTCCAGAAATTCTCGAAGGCCAGAGACGAGCTCAGGCCTAAGAGGGGGTTTGGAAATAGTTTTCAACCAGCAATAGACACGCCTCGGTTAGAACCTCACTAGCTGCATCTTGAATTCCACCAACTCACACGACATTCAGACATAGGGTTACGAGACAAAGAAGAGAGCAAGATAGAGAATAGAGTTTCAATTTTCTTTTCGATTTTGCGATTTATCCAATCAATCGATGAACCGACTTCAGTTCTAGGATTGTTGACACGAGATATTCGATTTGAGGTAGAAATTTTATATTTCTAACGATGTTTGAAATTATTTAATTTTAAGAATAAATTCGATAAATTATTAAATCATACTGAAATTGAAGATTGTTTGATAGTTTATTATTTTAAAGAAAAATAGAATATTGTAGTTGTGTTATTTGGAATTATTTTAAATTTATTATAACAAAGAACTTTAACCATTAAATTGAAATTGATGTGTTGCTTGTTGGTGGTTGTTAAATCAAGTTATATATTCAGAATCTACGAAATATATACTATATGTTGATATGAAGTTTTTGTAGTTTAGCGGATGTTTTAAATAGCCTATTAATTGAAGTTAATTTATTAGAGTGTATTTGATATAACATTGTTAACTAAATACACCAGAATATTAATTGTTGAACGATTAAAATTTATAATCGATTTCTATATTTTTGTTGAATTAATTGTTGTTAAGCTATTTGAAATTGTATATTGAGGTTGTTATGATTGTGCTGATACGATGACAATGATCTGATAATTGTTGTTGAATTATTTACATACATCACAAACTTCAGGATCAAAGAAATAAGAAATTTTTATATGTACTCGATTATCAAGTACGTGATGTTGTTATTGTTTAGTATTGATGAATACTATTGTGTTAAACAATGGTAAATCACCGGGAAGTGGTGATTTGATGTTGGCTGTCGTTTATTGGGAGACATATTGAAGATATTACTGTCGTCGGAGTAAGAGTGCGACATATCATTCATGTTGTTTGTTGAAATAGTATGAGAGTGGTGGTGATATTATTGATGGCTTGGTTGTCCAGAAACAACGAATGAAGTATTCAGGTTATGATTTCAATTATATTTTATGTTATTGATTTAATTGTTGTGCATTACAATGATGATTGTTGTGTATATTCACCTTTCGAACATTGTTTCTGTTAGACATATTATAAAAATAATGTCGTAACATTATAGAGGTGAAATACTAGATTTGTCTAACCAAAGAAATCATTTAGTTGATAATAAATAGAAATAACACACTTCATTGTCGTATTGGAGTTATGCGTGTACTTATTACACTGTTACCACTGCATTGATAAAAATAGTTTGTTGATTAAACTATTTGCTCGTATATACATTATATTATTATATCGTCAAAATGAAATTTTTTATACATATAACGTCACATATATTATAATTACATGACGAGTTTTGGAACGCCACAAATACATTTCCCTATGGAAAAAAATTTATCAACAATAATTAAAGTAATAAATATATGAAATATAATTAATTAAATCATGATCATAGAAACATCAAAAGAGTATAAATATATAAATCACATGATTAATCAGTTTAAGAAAAAATATTATTTCGTTAAAGAAGACCAGCAAAAGGGATTATTTTTTCCCAGTGTCAGTGTGCAAAAAGGACAAGTTCCCATCGAGATAGAAGGATTAGCATTAATAGGCATAGTTTGAGCGATGAGTTTCAATACCACAACAATCAAAGACGGACAAGATACATTTAATATACTTTACCTTAATATCTATTCGATCCAAACGCCAACCTTAACGAAGAAAGTATAAGCAATTCATCATTTATGGAATGTATACAACATATCTAGAGTCACAACAAGAAATATTTGTAACTAATGAAGAATTGCTTCAACAAATGAAGCACCCCATCAATCTCCCTTTCAATAGGATTTGTAATATGTAACCCAGTCTCATCAAACTACTTTTTATGGCGGGCATACACCGAGTTGATCCGAGCTACATTGACGATAATGAAACTCATGTAATACTTGCCATTACGTATGTGTGACATACACAAGGTCTACGTTGAATTCATCTGAGACCATATATCTAACCGCGTATACTACACAAGGATTGTTTATCCAGTGTAGCGCATGGATCAATATCTACACGTTCGAGGATTTGAAGCAAGCTCTGTTAAATTCATACTCAGTTCTTTAAACCCATGTTGATACTACTGCATTTTCTTCGAACTTTTTCTGACAACGAAAAAATTTGTGATGTTAAAGTAAAATCTTAAACAAATTGAACAATGATGATGAACATTCCAATGGCAATATATCAATGAACTATAACAGACAGGAATACAAATTATACACTGGTGTCGTAAGTCAACTCAGTGACCAGCGCATGACAAAAATTAACACTCAAACTCAACCATCATAACATTCCAATCCAAAAACATGTAAAACAAAACAAAACTACAATAACTGTAGATGAAATTATCCCCTCGTATTCTCTTTTTAGTTTTCGCATTACTTTTTCCAATTGCACGTGATTTTGTATTCCTCATTAAAGCTTTACTTTGTGTGTATCTGTGTGTGTACCACCTATTTGTCTTTAGATCAAATCCTTTAATGCGATCATAGCTTCAATATTTTAGTACATCTTCATAGAATAAGGTTGATTTAATATTTAAAATGACAAAAAAAATCCATAACTTCAGATTGATGGCTCGTTTTATCCAGATGTTCGGCATGAATAAAATTGTGAAGGGTTAGGGTGAAATAATTTATTTTCGTGCTTCGAATCGTGTGTTCTTATTCTGTACCATAAGCAGTTGAATCAGGGGCCAAAAATGAAGATGGGTTATAAAATATCAACTTACTGACTTTTTGACGCAACTTGTTCTGAAGAAGACTGGCAATGACAAAGATAACTGCCTTATCGTCTGCCAATCCTTCTATTTCTACCTTTTGCAGCAGGTTGCTTTGCAAGGGTCAACTTCCGAAACGAGGAGTGTAACATCATGACTGAAGAACAAGAGATGATCGTGAAAAGACAACATACAAACAACAAAGTTAAGGGATTACCAAGCAATTACCCGCATAACTGAAACCAACGGCATAGAAGACGGCCAACTGGACATTGGAAATTAACATGATCACGACAGTCACTGTAAAGAATGAGATTTAGTTATCTTTAAAGTTCCATTAACGATGAACACCGGGAATATGGCACATCGCAGAATCATAGCACTAAATAAGAGCAGCAGTAAAAGAAGTAACAAGGTCAGATAAATTCTAAATAGAGTAACATAATAAGATACTATCTATCAAGAAGAAAGGCTCGTCTTATGATGGAACGGAGAGGATGATAAATCTGAGAGCATTCAGATTGCACCAAGATGCAGGTGATAATAAAGGATGTTCAAGAAACATCTGCTCCAGAATTTTGAAAAGATAAAAGAAGGAAATTTTGAGAGAAGAAAAGAAAACAACAGGGGTTTGTTATTCAAATGCATCTTCCTTCTTTACTTTATCATGGTGCTTTTTGAATATACACCAGAGTAGAACTGTTCCTGCAACTAATAAAAGGACTTCACAGTTAGGAACCGGAAAATGGAAAGCCTAGGAGGAAATACATGCTCCAGAAAATTTTTAAAGTAATGTCTTGAAAATTTTGTCCTTACATGCAAATCAGTGTTACTGACTCACTGTCTTTATCAATTCTCAACTACCATCCTCCATCTCCAACGGAAAATAAAGCTAGCATATAGATCTTTTCAGAATGCATCTCCAAGATCCTTCTTTTTCTTTATTTTCTAAAGCAACAGCAATACAGATGCCCTATAACCTTAACCCACAAAACCAGTAATTTTTCAAGTAGGATAGAAGCCTAGGGCTCGCACAAAATGTATTATAGTAATCAATCTTTGTTTTGGGCGGTTTGTTAATGCCTCATCGTCTTAAATTGTTAGAATTCCATAAACCTAAAGCTGAAGCTGAAGTTTTCAAACATCATTTAAATGATTGTTCAAAAAAGGGAATCTTAGTAGGCTTGGTTTTTTATTTGGAATATACCAGCATAAAAAATAAAAACAATACCACTGATTCACGAACAAAATTGATGAAGGGTTGCTCCCTAAAAAACTCTTTTCTTTGGCTATTTATCTTTCATTTGTTATGCTTTAGAATACAAAGACCTATATCATCATTTTCTTTTTTTATTTTTTAATACAATGACTGTCATTCATAGTATTTTTCAAAGGTCATCAAGGTGTGCCAAATGCATCCTCCAATTTTTTTTTATGAGAAATGAAACAAACTCCCAAAATAAAAATAAATAGACTTGAAAACATGTCGAAGCGTGTAGTCACATGCATCATGCGCTCAAGCCTAGGGATGTAAACGATCCAAAGCAAGCCAAACAGTATCATGCTTGAGTTTGGCTCGTTTAAAATTGATAGAGGCTCGAACTCGATTCGAGCTTTTATCGTCAGGATCGAGCTCGATTTATCTTGAAATTACTAAGCTCGCGAAAAGTTCGAAATCAGCTCGTTAAAAGCTCGTTTATAATGTTAATCAAACCGGGTTCGAGCTTGGTTCATTAACAGCTCGTTTATCTGTTTAACAAGCCTGACTTGAGCTCGAAGCTTGAGTTCGACTCGTTTTCGAACTCGTAAAGCATACTATTGAGCTCGAGTTTGAGCTTGTTACAAATTAAATATATCTATGAACTAATTTTAAATTTGACATAAAAGTTTAAATTCATTCATAAATAATCAAAACGACAAACATAACAACTAAAAATATATAAACGAGTCGAGCTCGAGCTTACGAGCCACCTAAACAAGCCGATCTCGAGATCGCGAGCCTATTAATGAACATGTTTGCTAGTTCACGAGCCGAATATCCTTAGACTTGAGCTTGGTTTGATTAAATTGTCGAGCTCGAAACTTGATATGATTAACAAACGAACTCAAACGAGCTTTTTATCGAGCCGAGCTCCGAATAGCTCGCGAACGGTTTGATTCGTTTACATATATTCACATTCTTACAACGAATGTGAAAACTATGTAGCTCTATGAGGGACACATTTTGTGAAATATGGGTGTTGTTTATCCCCTAAGGGGAAATAGCAGCAAGATAAGACAACGAGATCTAGCCAGATCTTCACAAATAAATCTAGGTACCAATGGTTTGAGATGCGTTATCCTTAAACCAGAGCATGCAGAGTGTTCACACTCGAAGAGACATGGCAAAAAAGGCAAAAACTTATGTGAGGCGGTCTCACAGGTCGTATTTGTGAGACGGATATCTTATTTGGGTCATTCATGAAAAAGTATTACTTTTTATGCTAAGAGTATTACTTTTTATTGTGAATATGGGTAGGGTTGACCCGTCTCACAGATTAAGATCCGTGAGACGGTCTCACATGAGAGCCACTCGTCAAAAAATTAAAATCAAGATTATTTTACAAAAAAAATCGAATACCACAGCAGGTATTAACCAACAAGATTTTGCACACATTCCATTGTCTTTCCGTTCACAGTCGTACGGTCCAAGAAAGAGATACAAAGAATAGTATATAAACTTAATCCAATGAGTGTTAGAAAACTAACCACACTGAACAATACGGATTAAAAGTTCTCTTAGTACAGGGCATCCGTCCAAATTCCATCGATCACCAGCAAACTTGAACACATCCCACAGCGCTAAGCATGAAATAAGACCAACAAGGGCAATCGGCAACTGATACCTACGATGTAAAACCAACATTTACACATAATGAAACAGTAAACAATCGATTCTCAAAGGTAATTGAAGAAAACGTCGGACTCAACATTTTTTAGCTACATTTCCACAGTCTGTTCGTTACCCAGAATTATTTATCATCCCAAAATAATAGTCTCTCGCAATAATCATATTTCCTAGATTCCATAAAAACACGATTGAAATTCACCTTCATAAAAGCTATCAAATAACATCAAAACGCACACATGGAAACAGAAGGAACAAGTAATTACAGGGAGCAAGCGAATAAGAGGATGAACAGCGACGCGTAATTGCGAGCGAAGCGTTTGACATTCTCGTGGACACGTAGGCGAACCTGAGCGGGGGAGGATGGGAACGAGTACGAATCAGAGAAGCCAAAAAACGCAGCAGTCCAAGGCGGAGTATCGCCGGAGAAGTCGTCCGTCGTGAGCTTGGAGAACGGGTTGAAAGTGAAGAGCGAGAGCAAGGTCCAGATGAGGGAGAATAGTGAGTGTAGAAAACCTTCAGTGGGGCTTGACGAATTTGTGGCTGCAGCGGAGGTGGTGTCTACGGCGGCGGGATTGGGTGCGTTGGTGGAGAGGCGGTGCAGGTCGGTGGTCCGCTGGTCGATGATTTCGAGGTAGCCGGAATCGCGGAGCCAGGATTCGAATTCGGGTTCGGGTACGCTTAGGGCTAACGGGTTCGGGGTGAACACCATCCTCTTCTTGGGTTTCGCGGGATAAGGAGCTGTGCTGGGAACAAACTTCACTTCTATCATGCCTTCCGCCGATTTATATATTATTTACCAACTGTCTAATTTCATATTTCATATTTCAAAATTTATATATTNTATACACACACATGATTACTCTAATTTTGAATAAATTACTAATTAAGAGATTATTAAGTTATTTGATTTTTCGTTGTTTAATTGTTGTTATTATGTTTAATTTTGCATGCTTATTAGTCTCTGTAGTAGTAGCAGCTCGGATAAGTATGTTACAATTATCATAAAACTTACTTGAAAAGAATAATGTCTCGTTATGATTTTGACACTTACATTTTAATATTTTTGAAGGCATAGTTGAATCTTTCTATTTTACATTTACTCAGTTCTTGGCTTAATAATTTGTATGGACTGTTTTTGGCTTATTTTCTTGAGGAAAGTCTTGTATTCCTCACATAAACAAGATTGTTTATTTCATTCACTTTATATCTCAGATTTGCCTTGATTTTATTATCTTTATGATTTTTTTGCTTGCCTTCTTTGGAAATAAGCTTGATGAACAGAAAGTAAAAAGATATTTGATTTCTATGTAGAGCAGTGAGGATAATGAGTTGTAGAGTTTCACTAAAACTCCCAATCTAGCGAAGTCAAGATACTATCATGGCTGGCTGGCTGGCTAAGTACGTGTGTGCCTAATTGCCATATGTGATCTATACATATGTATTCAATTCAGTAAGAAATTTCAGTTCCCGTAGACAACATTTCTTTTCACATTTAGGGTCAAAAAAAATATATATATAAACAATAAATTTATTATTTTTTCTGTTTTTAAGTATGTTTTCTAGACCAGGCATGCCCCATGCTCTAACTTGTGAAATGCTAGTGAGTTGGCTATTTTGATGAGTAAGTCTGCAATTTCCAGTTTTGGGAATGGTCATTTTTGTACTAAGAATATCTAGCCTAAGCATGTATTGTGACTGTAAATGATGTATGAAACGATGGATTGGAGTATCATGAGGAACAGAAAGTGGTCATCAATGTCGCCGAGATAATTTGATACAAAAATTTTGAACTCTTAAAAGTAATAAATTGGTTGAGAGTATCATGGAAATTCATATACAAGTCCATTTGGATAAAAGACGAGTAGTGAATGCTGGGATTATGCTGCCTGGACTGAAGCGGGAACAGGAGTGTACCATCCATGGTGGATCTCTACAGCCTTCTTTCTTCTAGCTAGTCGAGATTTTCTCCTTCCCCCAGTGTTTCGGTGAAGTGTTCCTACCTTCACAGCTTTATCAATGGCTGAATATGCTTCTGCTATCAGCTTTTCGATGGGAAGAACTTCATCGGCTTGTGCGTCAATCTTCTTCGCAAGAACTTCTATCGCCTCTAAAGCCTAAAAATTAGAGAATTGGGGGTGTTTAAAGTCAAGCTTCGCTTCGTTACTGAGAGATGTGTTCATTAGCTTTGGGTTGTGAAAAGAAAGAATTAACACTTGCAGAAGTGAATTATAAGCAAATTTTGTAAGTGCAATTTACAGAATTCAAATTTGCAAGTTCTGTAGCTAATTCCTGCAAAATTGATGGCAGTCGTATCATATTTTTATCCCTCAAAATCCAAGGTACCTATAATCTGCAGCCGTGTGCTATTCTTGCTTCAATTAGAGGGAAACCATGTACAACATCATATTTATGTAAACAAACAAAAAACATAAAGCATCCATAATCACAAAGAAATGTTAAGCATAACAAAAATCACGTCCCCATCTAAACTATCAGCCCCAAAGAACGATTAAAAATGACTACTACACTTAATTTCACGTGAGTTCATGTGCCTGCCCTGGAAGGTTTTCCATCAAAATTCAAAACCAAAAAGCACCTCGACTGGTTCATATATTATACAATATTTAACCCAATCTACGAGATCATCAAAACCAAACTCCTCACACATGTTCAACTCCTCCACAGTCCACATGAAAGGAAATCTCTCAGGTTTTGCCAAAATCGTAGACGGTTCATTGGCTTTCTTGCTCCTCCTTTTGTGAAAATTTATCAGACAAATAGAACACAAATTGTTCCATTTAACACAAAATAGTGATTCAAAACCAAAGTCTTTCACCTTAGGTGTTCTTCCTAAGCATTATGTCTCCAAGGGCCATATCACAAAAATTCAACTTGCTCGCACAATCACGATTCTTTGAACTTAGATATAACTTATAAATCTTTCCAAGTTCCTATGAAGATTAATGCAGTTCATGAACTCCGGAAGGATAATTGCTTTAATCTTTATAACATGGTAACGAGGCAAGAGAGTCACACATTCAAATCCCCAGGTGCACAAATCCCTGTATATTTCATTATTTTTGTTCAAGGTGCTTTTTTTAGGCCTTTATCAACTAAATTCTTTTACCATACTAAACATGTCCACTTAGTTACAAACTCAAAGAACATTTCTCCAGCTTACTATTTCGCATGTTAGATTCAAAACTATTGTTGGACCATAACTACATAGGCTCAAGCTTTTACTAGAGAGGCCGATAAAGAACTCAGTTTCGAATCAGGACTACAAATGATAACCGAACGCAGCATTTCTTTAATAACTCGAAAATCCAGGAACAGGATAGATGTATAACTTAAAGAATAAGTGAACCAACCTTCTTCATTCGAGTCCGGATCTCGGATTTGTGGGCCTTATTGTAGACTCGCCTCTTCTCAGCTTGGCGAGCTCTCTTCGCGGCCGAGTCCGCCTTCTTCTTCGTCCCAGCTTCACATACTATCAAACTCCGCAGCGGCCTTTGCACCGGGCACACCGAAACTAACCCTAAAACACCACCCCCGAAGAAAACCCAGAAAATCAAGAATTCAGAAAGGCACCATACGATAATCTCAAAAACCTCATTTCACAGAATGCAAGAAAGGAAAAACCCAATTCTAAAATCTAACAACCGAAAACGAAAATGGGTTCTCTAATTTTCTGTTGGTCTAACCTTTAGAGAAAAGATTTACAGAAGCATGGGACGAAAAGCTGATTGGCTTCAAGGCAGCATTTGGAGCGGTGGCGAGAGAAAGAGACTTCAACTCCCCCGAAAGCCTACAACAGGAAATGCAATTCATTACTGCTCCAGCCATGTATCTAGCTGCCTATTTTCTTCTTCTTGAGACAGTGAAGATTGTGGGGAAGATGCAAAATTGGACAGCGCAGAAGAACATACGTCGTTCCAAATGTAACCTTATCCACCCACAGCCTTCTTTTGTGAAGGAATGAGTGATGACAAAACGGGGTATGGCGGAAAAAGGGTATAATCGCGGTTCCGTAACAGCGCTTTTAAACGAAACGAGTTCTCTGAAATTGGAGGAAGTTCTAAATATATATATATTTATTTATTTTAGTAGGAAGTTGCTTTTTATTTGTATCTGGAATTTAAAATAATCGTTTTAAGGCCAACTCTATAGAAAACTTTGGGAGTGGGTCTCATGTAATACCGTCTTACGGATCTTAATCTGTGAGATGGGTCAATCTTACCCATATTCACAATATAAAGTAATATTCTTAGCATAAAAAGTAATAATTTTTCATGGATGACCCAAATAAGATATCCCGTCTCACAAATATGACCTGTGAGACCGTCTCACACAAGTTTTTGCCAAACTTTGGATACCACTTCGAAACATTCATCGTTTATTAAGAAAATAAATCACGACTAAGAGTTTCAAAAAATATTTAAGAAAAAATTGTCAAATATTATTTTAACAAAACGACAAAGACACAAAAACACGGTGTAAAATTTCTCGTTGAGAAAAAAAACGTCAAACTTAGGAGGATTACATTGTTTTGAAAAAAATGAAAAAAACTACAAGATATTTATTCACAATCGCTTAGGACTATAATCGATACTAATCCTTATATGCTTAGCCACTATAGATTTTTAAGGCGTCGGCCCGGCCCGGCCGGCTACCTTTATAACCAGTTAGAAAATTTTATCTTTATATCCGCCTACATCAAATTAGAATTTACATGTCATATTTGGACCATTATATATTACCTAATTAATATTACGTGGAAAAATTTAAGGAGCGGTGACAAGAAGACATATCTTTTTTTTTTTTTATCGAAGGTGAACTACTATACATCTTGTATTTATTTTTTGTCAACTTTTTATAGAAGGTGAACTACTATACATCTGTTTTAGTTTTGGTATTTTATCTTTGTTATTCTTGCAATCTTAGTCATTTTCAAATAAGGTACTAAGGTGACACTTATGTGGTGTCTATGTGGCTCCTGTTGGAGTACCATTTTCTCGCACTCAAGGTACATCGGAAGTTTAAATTTTTTGTTCTGACTTCAAAACGTTTCTTGGGTATCGCGGGATTTAAATCATTGGGTGCTTATCTTTGAATTTAAAAACGATGGATCCAACTATCCCCGTGTTTAGGTGGTAATATCTCTTCTTGTAAATCCTTACGAACTTTCTTCAATCTTCTAATCAGGTCCACAATCAAAAACTTTGTTGCTCGTATACAAGGGCGTAGCCAGAATTTCAAAATATGGGGGGCTAGAAAATAAAAAAAATTAATCTAAAAATCAATACAACATTTTTCACATGACAAAAAGATTAAGTGCAATCCATGATTTTCACAATATAATCATCAAATCTGGATAAATATTTTCCAAAAGTTCAAACATTAATCATATGAAAGAGTATGCATAAAAAAAAATACAACTTATGCGAAAAGAGGATAACTTAAATAAACATTACTTTAGTCGCAACCTTTGATTTTTCAAAAGATCAAATCTATAAATTATGTAATCTATATCAATGTCATGAGCAATTTCTCTCTAAATATACTAAACCATTGCATTGTTTAAATATTCCTGCTCCATTTTATTGCGAAGTGGAGTCTTGAGAAGTTTCATCCCTGAAAATGCTAGCTTAGTTGTAGCAGTGGAAACTGGAAGAGTCAAGACCAAACAAATCAGTCTATCAATAATGAAATAAATCCTCGACTTCTTTGTTTCAACTAGTAGTCGACATAATTTAGGAAGAAAATCAACATCTTTAAACCTCGAATCCTCAAATACATCAAGCTTGTAATAATCCAATTGAGTCTTCAAATATTTCATGTCATCTTTGGAAAAATAATTGGGATAAAATTTATCAATCAAAGAATAAATAGAACTTTTCAGAGAATGATTTTAAGCCATCACTGGGATTCAAGGCTTCACAGAGAGTGAGAAGCTCTATTGATTGCTCAGTAAATCGTGTATTCAACTCCATCAGCTGTTTGTCAATCACAATATTGAATACATGAAAATGATAGTATTCTTCCACTGTAAAATTTTTTTTTCTGTTAACAAGAATGTTTAGTACCTTCAACATAACGATCTATTAAATCAGGCACTACAATGTCATGACTATCACAAAAATTATCCACACTCTATAGAAAATCTTCTCATTCGTCATCTCGCATTTTTTCCTATTGTTTTTTTACTTTCTCTCTTTTTTTTCTTTTCATTTTATTTTTGTAATGGATGAGCTTAAGGAAATAATTGGACTACACTTTGGCTATATATAAAAAAATTGATAATCTTTGATGAGCTTGAGCCCAGCCCACACTATGGCTACTCCCCTGCTCGTATAGATCATACTAGAGATTTAAAAGAAATTTGCATCGAGATTGGGTCACCGAAATTTCAAAAATCCTGTGACGGTGAGGCGAAGTCGAGGAGGCGGCATGTGGTGCTATGGAGGAAGGTGGTTGGCCGATGGTGAGAGAGAGAAATTTTGTAGAAAAATTTTGAAACGTCCACTACTTGTTTTTTTTTAAAATATACAAATTTTTTTTCCCATCCATACTTTCGGCCGAAACACTATACATAACCGATCCTAACAATGGTGTTTACATCACAGATGATAGTCTCAAGCTCGAGCGAACTTCATCCTTATTTTAGGTGGCTGAATCAAGTTGAGACCAGTTTAAAATATACAGTCTGCTTCTAATGAGTTTCATGATTTTACGTTGAGAGGCGGACCTCAAGATACCTATTGTATATTAATGGACTTTATCTATGCAGCTAGTATGAGTATACATATCTCATGGTACCCATTGTATATTTATGAACTTTATCTATGCAGCTTGCATGAGTATACATATAAAGTAAATGTTATAAATGGATAAAACCATACGTTAAACATATATCATGCAACAGATAAATATGCATCATATAAATGTGTATACTACGTTTGGATATCTCAGTCAGTACATCACATACCTCATTAAAACAATATGACAGAGAGCTTACTCGTCTGAACCTTGACAATATCATGAACATAATGCAATCATTATCAAACCAGATCCTGAATTACTAAACATGCTACAAAGTTCTCCTAATGATCCTTAAATCACTATTTAAGGCTTTAGGATTATACTTGCGTCCGTCGTCAGCCCACTGATGATGTCTCGATCTCAGTACATCGACCCCTCCTTGAGTCGACACTAGCTCCGAAACTTCCCGACACCAAAGTGCCTTAGAAACTGGATAGAAAACCTAAGGTATATGGCTAGAACTCTCTCAGAAGAATGCGGTGTAAGAAACAAAAGAAACCATTTTCCATTTATAGGCTGCATCCGGACTAGTTCAGAAAATCCGAATCAATCTTATCTGCCACGTGTCAGAATCTCATTTGTCTAGTTGGATTTTTCAGGATAATGTAATCTTAAGTAGATTGGGTTGTCCATTTTAAATTCGATGGAACCCAACAGATTGATCCCGAATGATCAATTTCTTAATAATGCTTAATTAACAACTCTTTAATTATCTTTTAATTTGTACTTCATTCAAAATAAGGATTCAGGTCATTACACAGTGCATCATCGAATGATGAGTCATCTGTATGAATATACATCTTCATGTCCTTACTGATGAAACATGATGTTTACATCACAGATGATTGTCTCGAGCTCGAGCGACATTTATCCTTATTTTAGGCAGCTAAATCAACTCTGGACCTGTTTAAAATATACAATACGATTCTAATTTCATGATTTTAAGTTGAAAGGCGGACCTCAAGGTACCTATTATATATTCATGGACTTTATCTATGCAACTTATATGAATATATATACCTCATGGTACCTATTGTATATTCATAGACTTTATCTATGCAGCTTGCATAAGTGTACATATAAAGTAAATGTTATAAATGGATAAAACTATAAAATATTATTAAAATAAAAATTGAGTTTAGATAAAAGTCAATAAAACACAAACCACAAATTAGCTCGCTTGACATCTACTTTAACATGAAGTACGTTGAATACTCTCGTCCCTACAACTATATAAATTTCACTTTTCTTTGCTGATTAAAATTCTTGCACACGCACGCATACTGCCACATTATGTACAAATTACACACACATAATAAAATCGGAGCAGCAGAATATTATTACTGCGGAAATATCAGAACTCACAGAAGAAGAGGACTAATCCCTCAGCATATATCATATTCACGCCACACTGTACATAGAACCTATTCTTCAACCTCAATTTTCCTCTATATATCACGTGTGGTGGAAATTTCTGAGTCTTAAATTATCAACGCTTCTTGGATGGAGAATAATAACTCATGTTACAGAAGAAATGATCCGGTGAATTTGCCTCCGGGTTTCAGATTCCACCCTACTGACGAAGAACTCGTGACTTACTATCTGTTGAAGAAGGTCGTCGACTGCAACTTCACCGGCGGAGCCATCACAGAAGTTGATCTTAACAAATGCGAGCCATGGCATCTTCCTAGTACGCAGTTTAATAAAATCTTCGCGGACAAAATTTTCAGTTGATTTTCTAATTTTAAACGTGTACGTGTTTTGTTCAGGCAGAGCAAAAATGGGGGAGCAAGAGTGGTACTTCTTCAGTACGCGGGGCAAGAAATACCCAACAGGGTCGAGGACGAACCGGGCAACGGAGGCGGGTTATTGGAAGGCTACAGGAAAAGACAGAGAAATTTATTGCTCCAAGACTCGGGCACTGGTGGGGATGAAGAAAACCCTAGTTTTCTACAGGGGCAGGGCTCCCAGGGGAGATAAGAGCAACTGGGTTATGCATGAGTATCGGTTTGAAGGAAAACTTGCACATCATTATTCAGCCAGAAACTTCAAGGTACGCAATACCGAATTCTCAAATTTCTAAACTAATTTGACTGAATTGATCGCCAGAATAGTGAATATTTTTCATTGACTTCTATAGAAGAGAGTCGCTGTTGCACAGATATATGGTCATTGAAGTTACATTTGATCGAAACTTATCCTTTTGAAAATTACCCAATTGTGTCGGCACGTTAATCTACTTTCTCTTATATTTCAGGACGAGTGGGTGATTTGCCGAGTGTTTCAGAAAAATGTCAGCAGAGGCAAGAAGTTGCAGACCACCGTCATCAACCTCATCTCCCTTTCGCCGCTCCTCGATCCATCCACCGACCACAGGAGCTGTTCCTACGAAGTTGGCGACTCCAATAACGGCATGGAGTGCGTGCCCTGTTTCTCCAGTACACCAGCAACAATATCCAGTTTCAATCACAATTCCATCTTCGACCTCCTGCCACTGCCAAATGCCACACCATTTCCTTGCCTGGGGGCCTTGGAGGATATCAATCTGCAGCAGCCACTCTATTTCTCTGCGGTGGCTCCACCGTCCATGCACAGAAGCATAAGTGATTACGGCGGCTGTGTCAGCCAGTGGCCCTCGGCGGATATTCAAGAAATGGTCCATACTCAGCTTGATTGCATGTGGAACTATTGATCAACTTTTAACCTATTGTCTACTATTTTTACTTAATCAGATCTTGTAATGTGTTCGTGTCTAGTAATCAGTGATCATCGTGTCCTTTCTTTTGAACTAATGATGTTTTATCGTTAATTCGTTAACATCTATATATTATTAAGAGTCGAGTTAAATGTAAATTATGTGTGATTTTGGAAGTATACTGAAGCATTTATGTACTATTAATTATTTATATATCAAGTAAAATTGATTCAATACATTAATTAATTTTAAACTTGTGAAAATACTCGAGTTTAAATTATAAACTTGAATTTAACTATAAATAATTTTAATGTACTATAGTCATATTTTAGGAAAATTAATTTTTTGTATCCACTAACTTGTTATATTTAGAGTTTTAGTTCATTATTAATTTGTCAAAATTCGGTAATCAACATAGTGGAATAAATTTAGATTCCGACTATTTTATTACAACTGCTGACGTGGTTTCGGAAAATTTATTATTTCACGTCGCTGCAACAATTTTCGGTGTCACTTTAGCATTTTTCCAGTTTCATGTTAATACTCTGACAAAATAGAATTAAAAGTAAAAAATTCTTATATATTGTACTAATACATATATATGACATTAGGGGTTTTTTTTATTTTGTTTTATCTAAAAATAACGAGTTGATTTGAATAACAATTGAATATAAACTAAGAGTAGTGACAATGAGTCACTCCTAGTTTAAATAATGATAAATGACATATTCTTTTATAAAATAACGATTCTTATTTAAATTGATGCGATGACAAATTGAAAGATAATGATAATATACGTCTATTTTGAAAAATCTAATTATTATAAAATTTGAGTCCAATCCACGGATTATTTTATAAAGTAAGATGTGAAGCACAACGTAATGGAGACATGAGGAAACAAACCATTAAATTGGTCGATCACACGAATGTCAAACTCACGTGGGATTGTCCAGAAACTGAACATGCATTCACCCTAAATCTTGAAGGGACAGATTATTAATGTCAATTGCCTCTTTGATTTAAATCATCGCGTATAGCATGAAAATGGTCCCCCGCCGGAAATTTTTACTGCGTCACTTTCATGATGGTCCTAATATCTTTAAGATGGATGGAATTTGGTTCATCGAGTCTCTTGCTANCACATCATCAGTATTCACCACTGTACACACTTATGTGAGTACTTATGAGATGACACTGACATATTGAACATGATGAAATATAAAAAAATTGTACATCCAATAAATAAGTGTCATCTCATAAGTGTGCATCGTGGGTCTGCAACATATAAAAACTATATATATATATGTGTGTATATATATATATATGATACTTTATTAAAGT
Organism: Primulina huaijiensis; assembly: GCF_012295235.1. NCBI lineage: Eukaryota > Viridiplantae > Streptophyta > Magnoliopsida > Lamiales > Gesneriaceae > Primulina > Primulina huaijiensis. Next base: position 19,038,749 of record NC_133312.1, read on the forward strand.
AGTACCGAACCCTACAGAGATTACAATTTTTCATTTGATTTGGTGAAATATTGATGAAATTACAATTTACAAGTATACACTCATTATTTAAATTTGAATTTATAATTAAAAATATTTCAAAATATAATAATTATATGAATAATGCTATAGGTACAATCAAAAGATCGTACAACGATATTTACAACAATAATATCGTGATATTTTGCTATTATATCTTGAGATTTTGTTATTATTTAGTGAGATTTTGTATTGAATTTATCGTGAGATTTGATAAATGAAATTTTTGTATTGAATTTTTTGTGCTGTAAGAATTGTTGTATGAATTTGGTTGTACATATAGTGGACTAGTTAATATAAATTTGGTCACCCAAGTTATTAAAATTTGATCTTAGTACAATAAATCGATATTTTTTGTACAATAAATCGATATTTTTTGTACTTAAAATTTTTTTCTGGAGTATTAACAAGTAGTTGAATATTGGTGACATGATGTTTATTATTCTAACATGACGACATGTTATGCTAATGTTCAGCTCCATGTTCACCAATTAGACATAAAAAATTAAAAGTACAAAAGAAGTCTCTACTTATTACACTAAAATTAAACTTTTACAATTTACATAAAAAGGCCAATTTAATTTTTCAGTTAATTTATGTGTACGTTGTGTATTACATATAAAGATTAAGACCATTCTACAAGTTATCACACATGGTTTAGGTTTTTGGTTTAATATATCTGAGAAGTATGAAATAATTTCAATCTTTAATATTTTGTAATTTCTTGTTTTTGTTTGTGTGATGTAAATAGAAATGTAATACGTAAGTATAATAGTTATTATTAATGGTATATGTACAGGTTACATGTGGAAAAATTATAATTTTAGTTGTGTAATTTGACGAATTTCGGATTTTGGTCTTATAACTTGCCAATATTTGGTTTTCATATAATAACTTGGATTTTTCCTCTTTTTTTTTGGCCTGAAACCACTAAATCATCGAATATTGCTTATCTAATATTGATATTAACATATGTAGGTCTTGTAATGAGAATAAACATATGGTACACACATTAAAACAAATCTGAACAAACACAGGAAAAAATAAAGCAAATTGACACTCAGTATTCCAAAATAGGATGAAATAAACTTGTTGTTTTCCTTCTCTTTTTCCCCCCTTAAATAACGTCTATAATAAAGGCTTTATTCTCACCACATGAGTCATTTAAGAGAGTATCTGTTGGAAACTGAATTTCGGATGTTTGACAAAATGATTACTTAAACGATTGAACTAATTGATCAAGAAGACTGATAGGAACTAATCTATAATATGCAAACAGACAGTTTCCTTTAACTGAAGACTAATGCGCTAAATATCAAAGGCAACTGAACCAGCTGAACTGTACTACGCAGACAACTGACTGATTAGTTGCTACAAACAGTTGTGAGCTTATCAGCTATTGCTTATCAACTGATATTTCAACTGTACACGTCAAGAATAAGGACGTTCAACCGACAACAGTACAAAGCAGACTGCAACTAATAGTGGGAGAGCCGCATTTCAGAAAAGCTGCAGTGTACGAATGTCAGAGGAATGTTGACGTGGCAAACAACGGATAAAAAGATTCAAATTGTATTAATTGTTACTGTTGGAAGAGAAGTCTATAAATAATAGAGAAGTGTAGCTGAATAAGTTACGAAGTTACAAAAAACAACACACGAGTATAACTTGCAATCACACTGCTGAAATTCTGCTAAGATTCAAAATATTCAAAGCTCACATTTAACGTATATACTTATAGCATTCAGGCTATACTTCGAGCTTTCTAGCACAAACTATTGTTGTTGTAAAACTCGATCTTAAAGAGATCAGTTGTGCTAAGTCTTTTTCAAGTCCAGTTGAGTACTGTGAATTACGTTGTAAACTAAGAGTTTCAGTGTTGGCATTGTTAAGTCCAAACTAAAGTGGGTCTATACAATTGTTTGTATCAATCAAAGTCTTTTAGTAAATATCATATCCTTGTGATAGAAGGAGTGACGTAGGAGTGATTGAAATCCCCTAACATCCATAAAATCTTGTGTGCTATTACTTCAGTTTTTATTCTATCTATCATTCAGTTTATTCCGCACTTTATTGTTAACTGATCGATATTGACCGACAAGATTCCGAGCTTCAGTTTGTCACTAAACTGACTCATTATTTGAAAAGGTTGTGAAAATCGTTAAGTGTTTATTCAAACCTCACTTCTAAACACTCTTTCACCAATTAATTGATCCTATCAGTATATGTCAAAATAAGCAATACCTGGTGAATTTAGTGGTTTTGGACGGAAAAATAATAAAACAAAAATAATAAGTTACTGGATGAAAACCAAATAATAACAAGTTACATGACTAAAATCACATGATAACTTACATGATTAAAATTGTTATTTTTTTTATTACACGTATAGGTAGAAAGACTAGCCATAAAATATCTTCTTATTTTTATCAAAATTTCTTAATGATTAAATGAGAGTTTTTGGAAAATTGAGAAAGTTTCATCCGTTGATTTTATATAAAGATAGTATCGAACCCCCAGATGTTAAAATATTAAAAGTTGCTTTTAAATTTTTTGTTAACTGATTCCATTAATTTCAGATTTTTTTTCAATATATGAATATTGCACACTTATGTGTTGTATTTTAATTTTGTAAAACATATTTTTGGTCCACTAATTTGTTATATTTTAAGATTTAGTCTATTAACTTAAACTTTAGTTAGAGTACCCTAACTTTAAATTTTGGCTATATATTAGATCCAATTATTGACGTGACACCGTGCACGTCATGATAGGATATTAAATTTTAATGAAAACAAAGAACGGATTAATCTCTATCAGAGATTAATCCTGGATAATAATTGGTTCCAAGACACAATCTCAGAAAGGCCAAAAACTAATGAACCATTATAATGTTAATATAGATGTTAAAGACAAAAAAAGCATTCAACGCGGCTACGATCAACGACAAAAGTAAATCAATCTTTCCAGACAACGGTACAGAGCCTCTCTAATATGGCTGTTGGAAGAAGCTGATATAAAAATGAAAAATTCCCAAAGAAAAAATAAAGAATGATAAAGAACAAAAACCTATCAGCATTATTTAAGAATGCGAAGAAGTTCTCAGATCACCATGGATGCCAAAACTCTCAAGCAAAGATGCATCCATATTCATACTACCACATCACTATTATATAGGCTCATTTAAGAAGTACCTTCGAGCATCATAGCATTACTTCCTCATCTACAATGGAAGAAGTTAGAGTTTATCTACATGCTTACCTTCTGGTTGATCGGTAGTAGGTCAGCTGGGGCTTGTTTTCTCGACTAACTGAGTATGCTGAGAGTCTTAGTTGAGAGTATGAAAAAGATTGAGATGAGTTTTTACAAATGACCGGTAGTATTTGTCATGCCCTGGGGCCGAGTAGGTGACATCCATCATTGTTTAGTGATTTCATTGAAAACAGTAAGCATCGTAGAAAATAGTCAAAATCAGTCTAATTCATAAAATAGCGTTCATTTTACATACGCGAAATTTTAATAATGCGGAAGATGTTCTTACAAAGAAAAGTGCGAAATATTACGAATAAACTTGAAATCAGAGACTTGGTCTTTATAACTATAGATTTTTCACCAGCCCCAAAATTGATCTTGTTCAGTCTCTTCCACCCGTTCCTCATTATTATCTGAGGAGGAACGTAACGGGTTAACATTTTGGGAAACACTCAGTAAATGGGAGCCGATCGAATAACATAATAACATATTATATGTATACATATCTTTTAAAAAAGTTATAATACATAACAGAATTCAACACAGACACAAAACATATCAGAATAGGATCCTTAACAAATCAGAACGTATCGGTACAAAACCTTATCAGATCTTATCGAAACAAATCACATTATAATGATCATAGACTATCCTTGATCTTGGGCTCTCTCTGGGGTATTTTATTGTAAATAGGCTCTTTCTGAGATCTTTTCTCGCATTCGGCCTCCTTCTAAGGACTTCTCCCATAGACAAGCTCCCTCTGAGGTTTTTTTCCTCACATGTTTTTCAGATGCACCATTATTCGAATCATATCAAATGGATGTATCACATTGGGACAAAAGAACGTAACAAAATGGACGTATTAAATCGGAACAAAACATATAGATTCACTCAAGAACGAAACTGATACATCGAATCGAAACTTATCAAAGCAAGGCATATCATATAACAATACGAACCGAGGAAAACATATAGCAAGTTGATTAAATTTTAAATCATATATCAAACTTTAAAACAATATATAAGCCCATTTATCGTTGTTTTGAACATATGATATAAACTTCATCGAAACTTGGATGAACCCTATGCAAAATCCGGACAGAATTCGACAAAGGTTTGGGCAGAACTTGAATGTGATTTTCGGACAGAATAACACCTTAGAATGTTGAGTATATGTTGTGCGATCCTTGCTAGAACTCACGAATATGGTAGCTACACATTGAACTAGCTACACATTGAACTAGTGCAGTTCAAATTTTCTTGGACTTTGGGCGAACCTTGGGGGATTCTTAGGCATGTTATGATCGGGAAAGAGTTTTATAGGGAGGGTGAATAAACTCTTTAAAAATAATTACTTTTTAAAATTAGATTTCAAACGTTTAAGGCGGTTGAAAGTTTTTCTTGAATGGTTAGAAATATGAACCACTTGGAAGTACGGAAAACGGTTCACAATTTCTAATGATAACTTCAACTGGTTGTGTGGCTTGTTAACAAGAAACAGTTCGAAAATTAAGTGCACGTGAAAAGTAAAGACGCATGATTTTTATGGATGTTCGGAGATAAAAACTCCTACGTCACCCATTTTTCCTCTTTAGGAAGGATTCCACTAAAAGACTTTGGCTTTACAATTTTTTTGCAACAGCCAACTCCAATCGGGACTTATTACACTGCCTGTTTTGAAATTCTTAGTCATCACTTTACACTTCTGGATTTTAAGAACCCTCGATTCACCAGACAACACAATCAATCAAATAACCAAAAAGTTACTTATAAAAGAACACTCAGATATATTTGATCCTTGAATGATCAGATATATTTCTGCTGAGTGCGTGCTTGATGAGCGATGAAGTATATAACCTTCAAGAGCGCTCAGATATTTGAGTATGCAAGCTTCAGTAGTGTGTCAATCGCGTGGTTGATAAGCTTAAAATATGATCGAACTTCTATCTGCATTCTTCAGTTCTTCTTTTATAAGCTATCATCCAACGGTCGGAAAAGATACAGAACATAAACATGTAGTGTTGGAATGATGTGTCACTATCAGTTGCAACTACATTAAATGTTCTTCAGCAAAGCATTTAATGTTCTCTTTGCTTGCACAGCTTTGAATCTCGTTCCTTGAAGAGTTGCTGCTGAGCATCCTTTTGTGGCAACTGATATTAACATCAGGACTTGTAGGATGTATAAGCAATCTTTCCATTCTGGGATAGTGACATTGATGCAGATCTTTATCGGGATTGGTGCAAGACATAGTTGACTTGTAGCGGTGCAAAACCATTGAATGTCCTGAGCCGGTCAGAAAATGTCTTTCATTGAGTGAGCAATAAATGGCTCTTTAATGAAGCGGTTTGAAGACTTTGATCACCCGGTTGAAAGTCTTCCAATGGTTGAAACTTGTTCAAGCTGTAGGCGGACATCCGGTTGAAAGTTCAAACGGTCAAGCGGTTGAATGGTTCTTTTTATACATGTAAGATCGCAGCTGTTTTCTTAAACAGTTAAGTGCTGTTTTGATTTTGTTAATCACCAGGTAATAACAATTTCTTATCGGGGCAAGATTTGGATAGTGCCTTGAGCTAGTATTTGGGCTTGATCATCTCACAATTTTGCTTCTGGAAACTTTATTAAGGACAATATAATGGCCCCAAAAAATCTTCTTGCACGAACCGATTACTCTCCACGAAAAGGAGTCGAATTCTACTAGAACCTTAGGCTGAAATGGCTTGACCCTTTTGGTTGCTTCTTGGCTCGAATATAGTTGATTGATGAGATTGTATGTAGTGCCCAAAAACTAGTACACGTAAACCTTATACATTATTGTAATAATTTAACTATTTAATTAATATTGAGGTGATGCATGTTATGTGATAAATTATTTTAAATGCGTGTGTTTGTTTTCAATGTATGTGATAAATTATAATTTAAAATATTTCCTCGAGTTTTAGTTTTCAAACGAATATTTGATGACGAACCGGAAAAGAAACTAGAGACTATTAAGATGTTAAAATTTTAAAGTTATAATTTTTATTTTAAGTGAAGAAATTTAGTATTTTAAAATATTTATAAATTTTAGCATTTCGGTCTAAAATTAAATTATCGGATGAAAAAGAGACGTTAAACATTTTATTTAGCAAAATTCTAAAATAAATAATTTAAATACGTCCACTCGAAATAAAATATTTTAATAATTATTTTTATGAATTAATTAATTAAATTAGGCAGTATTTAATTATGGGAAGAATTTTAAAATTGTATGATTCTTAATTTAAAATTGGAGGGCTTAATTATCTACCTATACTATATTATTAAAGAAGAGACCTTTAGAGTAACTAACTTTTGGTGTCATGGTCTGTTTTACTAATTATATATATTAATAAAATATTAAAAAATTGATGCAAGTCACATGTAGTTTAGCGGTTAAATCATTTGTTTCTTAGCCTTGAGGTTGTAGGTTCAATTCTTACTTTTGTTTTTTTATTTTTTTTTTTTTCTATTTATTTTTTTAATTCATATATCAAAATTACAGTATATTCACTCACTATTTCTTATAATTATATTTTGATCTTCATTTAAAAAAAACGAAATAAATTATAAAAAAATATCGTACAAGCACGCAACGCGTGCGTCGGTGTACTAGTTAATTTAAAATTTGAGGGCTTAATTAGTAATTTAAATTATGATTTAATCAACCTAATTACCTAGCCATTACTTTATTTAAATAAGAGGTAGAGTCCTACCCAAATTCATTCAAAACTTAGGCGCACACACAACACACACAAAAAACATACACTAAACTCATACACACATTGGTCGAGAGTTTCATCTCTTTGGGCTTGGAGTTTTTTCAATTTTCTTCCACCAGCAGCTTAAGCCAACCACCACACTATAATCTTTTATTACTTTAGTCACTTTTGAAGCCACTAAACGCAACAATCCGTCTCCGTTCGACCTCCGTTTTCCCATGCATTTGTTTGTCGATATTTCTTGTGTTTTAATGGAAAGACATATCTAAACCTTTCTTTTATGCATCGATCATGTTATATACTGTATTTTGATATAAAATATGCATGAAAACTCATTGTTTTGATTATATGTATGCTAGAACTTGATTAAAACTCGTTTCGATATATATATATATTGCATGAACTTCAACATTTTCTTCGAGTTTTAATCGCCGCATTCGTTGGGCAGTACCTATGGCTTACTGCCATCTATGGTTATGTTTTAGGATGTGATTAGATGTCGTTAGGCGGTCCGGGATGGGCCGATAGGCCGCTGGTGCGACGGAAGACAGAACAAGCGCAGCCGCGCGCATAGGGTCATGGCCGTGGGTTTTGCGTCGGGTTGATGGTTAGGCTGGACCAGGGTGCATGTCTAGGGTCTAGGCGGGTCTTAGGGTCCCGAAGTAGGTTTGGTAATGGTTGGTTAGGGTCCGGTTGGGCGGAAATAGCTATTGGAGTAGTAAGTTACAAGCTTGCACACATGGGGTGTTGTTCGCGACTTAGGGCTGCTATTTTGGGTTGTTTAAGGGCTGGTGCATGTGTATGGGCTGGAACGGGCTGGACCAGGGTCGTAATTTATGTCTAAGGGTTGAGTCTAGGGCTTGGTTTGGGTTTGGTTCGAGTTAGAATCGATAGGAATTCGTACGGAACACATAAGTGCCATAGCGTCACTCTTTGGGAAGCTTGTGTCTAGATTGTTTGTTGTGCATGTTACGGAGTTCGGGATTGGTCCGGGGTTGGTCTAGGGCCTTGAGTAGTAGGTTAGGATGTATTTTATGTATGAGTCGAATCCCGAGTCGATTAGTACGTCCTAAGTGGTTCTATTTAATTCGGAAGTCGTATGTGTCAAAATACATTTTAGGGGCTGTTTTGGGTATAAATTTTAGTATGTTAGGGCAGCAAGTTCGAAGACGATCTAACGAGATTCTCGATGTTAGTAAGTATGTATGACGTGCAAAATAATTATTTTTGAGGTGTGCGATTTTTCTTGTGGCCTAATTATGTTACAGGTTTGGAAGCCGGAGAACGTGTCCGAGGACCTCTCCAATCTCTTCGGAGGAATTATGTTATGTTAGGAAGCGTATAACCAGTCCAAGGCTATGGTGATCTCTGCCGGCCCAATACTGTGGTTTAGTTGGATCAAACGATTTATGTTATGGGCCATTTGCATTGAACATAACTCTACGCAAAATAATTTACGATTACGATTACGATTATACATATTTATATTTATATTATGCTATGTACGAGCTATGTTTAAAATTCCATGGATTTTTATTACGTATTACTTGTTATTCACGGTGACCAGTGATCAGGCTCAGATTAGTGGAAGTGCAAACCTGAGGACCTTATAGTTCACGAGTTTTTATTATACACATTTTAAAATTATTTACTCTTTTTTTATTGCACTGGTTTTGGTGACTAGTAAGTTGAACTTTTATATTATGTTAGACATTTTCAAATTATGATGGATGTTTGAAACTTGGGATTTCAATGGTTGTGGTATTTCAAATAATGGAGTTTTAGTATTAGTTTTATTTTAGTATAAGTGGTGACGGTTAATTTATTTTACAAGTTATATTTATAATAAATTATTTAATAAGAAAATTTTAAAAATTTTCCGCAAATATTAAAATATTAGTATTTTAAAACACGGTTCGTCACAACGTATGACACATTTAAAATGATATTTGGTTGCTTCCCAAAATCGATCGATATGTCTTTAAAATGACAGCTTCTTTTTGCTTGAGAAGGGGCCACTTTGAGAAGGAATTTTGTGTGTGATTTCTTCAGCCATAATGAGGTATTTATAGGCATAATTGTTGCTGTTAATCTACACAATTCCACCGATTTCTTGGTCCCCAAATCTTCCAACCTTGATGGTCAAAGCTTATCCACATCCAGGAGCCATATTTTACACCATCATGATGTCCAATTTCTAGTTCCTCATTTAGCTGAATTTTAAGCCATTTAGGACAGAATGGATGGAGCTTCTTCGAGCTAAAATTCGAGTTCATGAGATGGGGGTTTGCATCCCTGAGCTACTTGACATTGGTCCCTGCGGGTTTGCGACGTATCGAGCTCTACTATGCTGAATTTTGTACACCTTGAGCTAAACTTTCCAGCTTATCACCTAGATTTTGATTTGATAATTTGGAATTAATAATTTGATGTTTATCGCTTAAATTTTTCATCATTTGAAATGCCAAGTCTTCACAGTCTTATATTGGAATCCAATGGAAGAAGAGGAGACATAGAAATTTGATTCTCGAACTTCAAAAAAAAAATTATTTTAATTATCTGCATTACAATATAATTCTAGCACAAATAGACACAACTTATATGGGTTTGTATAATTTGTTATCAGTTTGACCAAAATATCTGCTGTATTAGTTTGAGTTACTTCCGCACATTCACATAAAGTTACTCAACTTATCGGTATAGATCGAAAATATCTTCATTAGTTGTTAACCCAACGATGAAGCACCATTTAAGAGTCTCAAACGGATCCTAACACGACGTGATTTTCGAAATCACATCAGCAATTTTTGATGTCACGATAACATTTTTCGACATCACGTCAGTATTTTCTAGTGCCACTTTAGCACTTTGGCAAACTAGGAGTCAAAACTCAAAAAATTAAAATTACAGCATCAAAACCAAAATTTGAATATAAATTGACCAAAACCCAAAATGACAAAATAATTGATAAAAAAAATTATTAAACTTATTTTTCTAGAATTATTATGGCTTACATTTTTTGAATGGGCACTTCGATTTTTTTTAGGTTTCACTTGAGTTAGTGGATTTGATTTAGAACAAATGAGACAAATTTGAAACACATCAAACCTAGGCTACCTTAGTATTTGGTCGTTTTGTTCTCTTCTCACACTGGAGCACACGTGTAGTATTAATCCACTAACCACATGGGAAAATATATAATAATAAAAATTCATGTAACTTGGTTTAAATAGGATTTTAATCCTCCAATTAGTGAATATTATATCTTAATGTAACAACATGTTGATGAGTTCATAAATTTTTTTTTTATTTATACGTCCTTAATTTTATATTTTTCATTGATTTTATACGTCCTCCAAGGGATAGTTGAATCACAAGAGAAGAAAATTCATGTGGAGACAAAGAATAAACTTTACTCTATGATTTTTATTAATTGCCTTGATTTATTGATGAGATTTTTGAATATATCTATGAGTTTGATTATTTCACCATAAACTTATTACTTATTTCTAGAGATTGATATAACAATTTGAATCCCATGTTTTGTATATTATTTTGCTTAATATTATTTGTTGTTACAATTTATTTGTCTTCCTATTTTATTTTCTTTTCAATTTACTAATCATAAATTTGATGTTAAATTTATTTGAAATTTAGCACTCGGGAGAGAATATTTTGAATAGGAATTATAGAAAAACACAACCTAGGATATTTGTAGAGTTAAGGAGACCTAAAATTTCCTTTGAAGATGTTTAAAGAGAACCATAAAACTTGATTAAGTTATTTTGATGTTTGATTTCTGATAAGGATATCGATATTGTCATTAGAACAATAAAATTTACTCAGCACTCAGGGAAGACAGTAAATAACACTTAAGGGGTTTTGACCTATAAATTGAAGTATGTGATATCATCAATGAATATGATTTATACGAATAAAAATTGAGTGAAATCTTGTATCTAGAACTCATCTCAAATCGTGTACCCAAAGTCATCCATGAAGTTTCACATTATTTAATTTATTTTAGTTTATTGAATCTTCGCCTTGATTTTTTTAAATAAAGTTGAGATTATTTTAATTGTAGTAATTAGCGTGAATATAAATTTTCAATCACCGTAGGAACGATACTCTACTTAGTACTTACCATATATGAAAACTACACATCACATACTTGCGAGCGAAAATCAAGAAACAAGTTTTTGACACCACTGCTGGGGATTGATTTGATTTATTTTACACTAATACTGTTAACAAGTGATCTTGATTTTAATTTAGAGCTTTTTTTATTTATTCGTTTATTTATTATCGTGTAGTTTCATTTATTTTGTTTCTCCGTGTCTGCAATTTATGCATACGTCTAAAAGTTATGAAAATGCAGACACGGTCGGACTGAGGACTATAAACTAAGCGCTGCTTGGAAGGCAACCCAAAAGTTTCTAGTTTTATTTATTTATTTTTGTTATTTCATTTCTTTAGGTACTTGAGTTTTTAATTTTTTGTCCATTGTCAAATTTTTATATGAGGTATGATGAGGAAGTTTGGGGGTGCTACCCCTACTATAACCTAGTGTGCTGCAAGTGAGACAAACGATGGAAATAAAATTATACCCAAAGATTTAAATCTCTATTTACTATAAGGGGAGTATTATATATCTTATGCTTTATTTTCTATCATATTACACTATTGAGGACAATGTTGATTTTAGTTTGAGGTAAAGACATTTAATTGATGGACAAGTCGTGTTAAGAAATTAATGAAAACTATGAGCACGTGTGTTTATGCTAAAGAAATCGAGTTCATGATTGGAAATGAGTTGTTTAGATTGATTTTGATTTGTCAATTATGATATTTAATTGTTAGTATGCAAAATATTTGAAGTCATTTTGGTCATGGTTATGAATATTTTTGAGCATGTAAATCTATTGGCGTACTTGGAGGTTATGTGATTTTCCTCTTGACAAAGAGATATATTTTCGCAAGCACATAAATGATTTAAGCGATAATTGACATTATTTGGGTCTATTTTTATTGTTTGTATGCTATCATTTGAAGTTCTTGGCGGCAATTTTGAGTGCATTAAATGCATGTCGGGAGTCAAAGAAATTGGGTAGAAGAAAGTGGGTAGACAAAATATTATATTGGAAATTCTTTTCATCTTGCCCGTGGTTTTTACCCTAATAATTTTTAGGAGTTTTCCACGTAAATCTCGGTGTCCAGTTTATTCTTTATTTTCGGGTTTTATTATCTCAAATTACCGCAAGTGAGACCAACAATTTTTTGAGTCTAAATGGAAAATAATGGGATGCGTTTTATTCTTAAATTATTGTTTTGAAAATCATTCACTTGTTGATATTAGGGGTGTAAAAAGCCGAATTGAGTCGGATATGAATACAAATTTAAGGCTCAAATTCGGCTTGAATTAAGTACATTTAGGTTCGAGGTGGCTTCGAAGCTCAAATTTTTTTAATTTTTTGGCTCGAACTCGGATCGAAACCTATTTGCGAGCATTGTTCAAATTGTAAGGTTCGATAATGAAAGTTCGAAACGTCTGAAAACTCGAAATGTAAATATATTTAATATATAATTATATTAAATTAATAAAATAAGGCTCGTTAGCGGCTCGCGAACTATCGAACAAAAAAATTTGGCTCGAGTTCAGCTCGAAAAATATTTCAAACACGTTCGAGTTCGATAAATTCGAATACAAATCAAATATTTATCAAGCATGTTCGCGAACTTCGAGAACCAGCTCGATTCGATTACATCTCTAGTTGAGATGTACTTGATCAGTCTATATAAGTTGATGTGTGATTTGAGAGCAGTCTAGAATTTGCTCTAGTATTTTTCGAGGTGAAATACAGATAATATGTAACTTAGGAATAATTTTAGCTTTTCGAACATACCTAATACATAATGATTATCCCAAGTGTTTCACTTTGAGCTTAATGAAAATCGAATGGAGTGTGTCAAAACAAACAATTAGCCATCATTCATATTAATTCTAAATCTCGCATCGACTATAAAAATTTTAGCTCATCCAATAAATTCTCTCTAAATGTTGAGAGAAATAAGTCACTTAGCGCTCTTAAGTTTTCTATAACTCTCATGTGTTGACTTTTATAAGAAGGAATGGAGGAGTTGAGAAAAATCAAGAAGAAAAGAACTAAAGAAGGGTAATGAAAAAAATGAAAGAAAAGATGGAGGAAGAAATTTGATTTACGATGGGGTGATTATACTAACCTCTTATAAATCAATTCTAATATTTCTCACAATCATTGCAAGAACGAAGGTTAGATTCCCAGTTTCTTTTCCACATAGTCGCACGTGATAGTTACCAGAAAAATTGCTACGAAATAAATGTTGTGAAACCGATTACTAAAAAATAATTGTTTTAGTTGGAATATATACATATATTTGAAAAAAAATGGGATATCTAAGATACAAGGAAAGTGCATGTATTCGACTAGGTAATTTCTTTTAATAATTTTTTCCCTTTTACTCTAAAGTTGCTAACTTTTCAAGTTGTTGAAAATCTATACGCACTCTGTTGGACTGGCGGGGTTAATGTACCCTGTGGAGATGAATTTGGCATTGGAACATGAAGATTGTAGAGGGCCGATTGAGCCATAGGGAACTAAGTCGATATCAGCCAATTCGATGTTTTCACAAGGGACTGCAGAGCTGCAGTTGAGCGATATGGCGAGTGGTGAAATTGTGGTTCCCTTAATGTTTTTGAAATGGACATCACTGATCTTCACCTTAGATTGCTGCATATAGAATTATACATGCCGCAAAGACGATTAGATGTCGACTAGATCGTGTTTCCGACAATACGGGTTCTGAAGTTTGCTCACCTCGGGTTTTTTCTTGGAGTCGTAGTGCTGGTCGATGATGATTGGATGCTTGACTTGATTCATCACAATATCTTGAAAAACAATGTCGGTTGCTTCCATCACAGGGGAGTTATGGTATGTCTTGATTCTAGCCCCGTTCGTTGTCCCCGTGAGCGTGCAATTCGTAATGCTGATCCCTTTCAGGCTCGTTTCATCCGGGCGTTTTCCAAGGCTTCCAATGCTAAAACGAGCATGCACAAATTCTTCAAAATGAACATAACTTGGAACTTGATGCACAAATTAAGTCGAAAAACACATGTATAACCTGATGCCATGTCCAGGGCCACAAGTGATTCCGGAGATGAAGATGTTTTCGGTTCCCTGGCCTACCGAAATACAGTCATCACCGGTTCCGATGGTGGAGTCTGTAATGTTGACATTTACGGAGCTGCTCAAGTGGATGCCATCTGTGTTCGGGCTGCTACCGGGGGCGGTGATTGTCAGGTTCCACAAAGCAACACTGCTGCTGTCTGTCACCTTCACGTGGAAACCCATGCTATTCACGAAATTCAGGTTGTGCATTGTGCTGTTTTCGACACTCTCGAATACCAGAGACTGCAAATGTTTGTATGCATATAATGAATAAAAGAAACATCATCGCACATGTTGTTCTATTCATATAGAACACTTACAACTGGAAGACAGGGGCCATCCTTACTTCCACCGCTGAATTCCCAGAGAGAGTCTCCACGGCCATTGATCGTCCCTCCGCCATTAACAACGACACCGTTGACGTGATTAATCATGATCCAGGCACCGTTGGAGAATTCACTGATATCATCCAAAGCATACAAATTGCCTTGGATTTCAATTGTGATTGATTGCTGAGCTGTGCAGGGACCCTGAAGTAGGATTGGTCCTGAGACGAAGTCGCCACTTGGGATGACAAGTTTCGCTGCTCCTTTCGACTTGCACGCTGCATTCCAAGCCTTTATCATGGCCTGCAATATGTAATCACATTCGTAGATAATCAATTTGGTTCCCCCCAAGTATTTTTTTTTCCAAATTCCATTTTTTTATTTTTGACAATTGTATTGAATTCTCCTTATATTGAAACCAAGTAAAATTAACTCACCATTGCATTATCAGTTTTCTTATCAGCTTTGGCTCCGAACTTCGTAACATCAAAAACTGTCTCATCAGCAAGGCGACGGCGCAAACCGATGGATTCGGCACCTATCGTGAGCAAGGATAAACCTAAAATGGCAACACATGCATGAATTGAATGACCCATTTCGCCTTGCTTGCTAGAAAAACATGAAAACGAGACAGTTCTTGTTATATGCTAGGAAGATTGGATGAAATTTATTATATTTTTTCGGAGTTAACGTATAATGGCTTGTGAAAAGTATATCTTGCCATTCAGAAAGACTTCTGCAATCGGCTTTTGCTACCACTGATTCCATCTCCTTATCCAAATGTTCTTTCAGCGCATTCTTCGCTCAGTTTGATCCATGCCATCAATTTGAAGGGCAGGAAATTCCTAACTATTTTTAGCAATATATCAGATCCTCCACTTCTTTTTTTCCCAAGTGCTATAATACGTTACATAATCATTCAACTCAACTTATATTAATCATGCACAAGCAGTTCAAATTCCTGATAATTCAACATGTTCAGTGCTTAATCATTCACAAGTATGAATCCGCGGGCCAATCATGCTTCGCTCTCCCGTGTGCCCGTAGCTTACCGTCTAGTCTGCATAATATACGCGCAAGGGAACAATTCATGCACCCCGAATGAAGTGTTCCTCCGCAAGCAACCAAAGAACCATGGTTAGTTTGTGCCCAACCAAGCTGATATCTATACGCTACTGTCTTAACCAGGACTTGAGAATGTGTGGCAAAGATCCCTGCTTGATCCCGTTGGGTTAATGGGTCGAATAGTTAAGGCAAAAAACAATTGGGAAAAAGCTATTTTAGTCCTCTAATTTTACGTGTTTTCTCTTTATGTCTCGTAACTAGTCAAACTTGATATTGATTTGCTAACTTTTAACTGTTAACTATTTTGGCTTTTTTTTTTTATGTATTTCTATTTTTTTTTTTTCGTATTTTTCTGATAATTTGTGTTGGTTCATAACCCATTTTAATTAATTAATTTATCAATCAATTTCAAGGAGTTTTACTCATGAATGATGTGGTGTTCATTGCAAGTAACAAGAGATCAGAAAGATTCAAGAGCAAAAGAAATGAGACGAAGTACTAATGGAAACTCTCCTTTAACCAAGTTTATTTTCATATTCTGATGTAACAAAGTTCCAATGAAGACGAGCTGCTGCTACAACAAAGAGCGTTGCGCATCAAAATCAAGAAAATCCTTAAATTCTACGAACTCTCGGGAACCCAGTGATCAAAAGGTGGTCTTAAGTAACAGAACTAATCAGTGTCGTCTGGCTTTGTCCTTGATGAGGATCCTCCGCAACTCGGCGGCGTCGATCTCTTGGGATTTGTTCTCCGGTCGGTAATATCCGGTAACGGGGTCCGGAATCCATGAGATCTTGGTGGGTTCTTCGGACTCATTCTTTAGCATTCTCACGGCGTTTGACACACCACCACCCACGGAGTAAACAGAGATTTTGTTGGAAATCAAAGCAGACACAGTCTTAACGTTGGAGAAAGAACGAGCCATCGTCTTTCTTCAATCAATCGAGGAATGAAATGAAGTGATTAATTAATTAACTTGGAAAATTCAGCAGTGGAATTCAATGTGAATTTTACAAGAAGGCAAGCAGATTATTTATACGGAGGAGAAAGGAAGTTGTGGGTGGAATTTCCTACGGACCGAGTCACAGTTGTAAAGGTTCTTTCTCCGAATGTTCAACGAAACTTTGAAAACTTGTTTTATTTGTCTTTCTCAATCATTCTATCCCTTGGGAAAGTTCTGGCTCGACCAAGCAACTTGGATTTTGCAAAAATAGGCTCAACCAGAATACCATATTTACCCATTACTAAAACAAAATACAATTTATTACAAAAATAACAAATATTTACGCCAAATCACATTTTAAAATCATATATTCAACTGCATCTTCATTCCTTCTCTAGTTCATTTATATAGGCTGCTAACTTTGTTCATCTAAACTGGTTTGGAATGATTTATAATGGTTTCCGACTGTTTTAGATTGTTTCCATATGATTTAAACCGGTTTAGATTGGGTTTCGACTGATTTTTAAGGATGCGAACTGGTTTTTGACTGATGTAGTATTATATCTATTTAATTTTTGTAACATAATTAAACAATTAGAGCTTTAATGGTGTAGAGATATAATATCTTCAAGCAAAAACTCTCCATCTTATTGCAAAAAGTTGCTGATTGTTCCTTCAAAGACTATTAGGGGTGTCAAAATCAAACACGACCCACCAACTCCACACTATTCAACCCGAAAAAAATCAGGTTTGAGTTTTGGGTTTTCAGGTTCGGGTCAGATCGGGTTTAACCTGATAGCTGACCCGATTTTTCCTGAAAATTTTAATTTTTTAAAAATATATATATAAGTAATAAATATTGCCTATATTTTTTTATATTGTATGTCTGAAAAAATATTTATTGTATATTTATATCATAAATTTTCATAATTTAATATTTATTTTGAACATTTTTTATTTTCTAAACAATTGTTTATTTGATTTAGTAAATATATTTTATTTTTCTACAATTAGACTTTCAAATTTAAATAATATATATGAGGGAGATATTGTTATTATGTGTTTAAATTAAAATATTATTTATTTAATTTTCTTTAAAAAAATTTTAAAAATAAATTCGAAATAGGGTTGATCGGGTTGATTTGGACAATTTTTTAATATTATTATTGCTTCACCCAACCCATTCGAATTGACACCCTTATCGTCACATTTATTTTAAAAAATGACATTCGTTTACTTAAAAACGTTTCAAGAAAACTCCAACGCTGTCTTTTGAGGACGTGAGGCGGCAAATTTTCTACACACCTATGTTGACTCCACCTGGTATAGCTGAATCTTAACTCAGTCAAGGTCAATGCGTCAGTTCCTCGAATCCATTATAGAACCTTTTTTTTATATTCAGAAAATAATTAATTTATCGGAATGTGATATTTTTAATTTTGTATTTTTTTATTGAATCAATTACAGTCTCATAATTATATTATAATAATCAATTTTACTTTTTTTTAAAAAAATTATGTAACTAAATGACTATGTTAAATTTTTATAATTATATTACATGGTTTAAAAAATTTCTCGTGACATTTATGTTTGTTTATCAATGTAATTATTAAATTTTAACAATGATATTAATAATTTACTTACATGATTTTAAGTAAAATGATTAAAATTGATTATTAAAACATAGTTATAGGATTATAATCGATTCAATAAAATATATAAGACTAAAAATATCACATCTCAATATATACAAGACTAAAATTAACATTTCTTTGTTTGTATAATTGGGGTGAGTGGAAATTGAACTAAATCCGAAAAAATCGAAATTGATATTTTGGATTTTTTAGCCAATCACGATATATTGTTAAATGTTTTTAATATTGATAATATCATAATTTTATCTCGAGCTTGGTATGGAGAGTGGATTTTCAAATCTTTGTAGCTGAGTTAGATTGGATCGGTGATCTGGGTTCTGCGCATACAAAAATAAGGTTAGGGGTGTCGGAGAGTTTTTCGGCGTGACTCCTTCTGTGGGGACCCGGACGCTAATTCATTTCTTAATCATTCGTTGGGAATAATTCAATCAATTAAGATAAACATGGTCTAATTTTTTTTTTTAAAATGCGGAACGTAATGGAATCAATCTATTATACACATCAGTATAAAAGTACAAGAGTTGTACAGCATACAACAAACAAAACTAGGGTTCAACTACTATATATCAAGTGCTGAAACCTAACTATTTCTGATCCGGATCACCACGCTAACTTGTCCTTTCTCTCATCCTCTTCTTGACCCTGATCCTGTCCCACCTGTTGTCATGCACACATACAAACACGACAACAGCCGGATAACTCCGGTGAGAATATAATCCCAGTATAAACAATGTATACATGCAGTGCATAAAATCATATACAAAATCATAAACCATGTATCACAAAACATAAATCATAATTTATGACACATTAATGAATACAGACAAAACTCTTTGACTCGTCATCTTAGACTCGACTCATCTCTAATCTAGGGATCCTGGTTCCTGGATATTACAATATACCGAATCTCCGCGATAGGAATCGATCCCTTCCTAAGCAACATCGATATAAATCAAATATCCGTAGACTTGGCATATCCGCCAATGCCTACTCTGACAATGTGCAATGGGCCAATGATCACTCTGTCATAATCTGGCACCTCTGTCAGCGACTCTCACTCAATAGCTATCTGCTTTTCTATAAATCAATAGACTAAGCATATTCATTCAAATAATACAACAGTATGAAAACAATAACATACAAGTATGAAGTTTAGGGAAACTCAAGTCCAATCTGACTTAAGTCAATCTCCCGATTAATATTGATTTATACCTTTCTTGTCGTAGTTCTGACGAAGTCGAAGTCCTGAATTCGAAGCTGTCAATACCAATCTGAAATGACGTGTCGAATAGGAATAATATCAATATACAACTCATATCAATACTCTTTCTGATCAATACTCAATCTAATTCTGTTTCGACGGCATAACAATATAGTCTTGATATCCCCGTCAACTCAGACAACAATATATATCAATTACAAATCATAACCAATATCCATTATAATCCATAATCTCAGAAATCTGAATAATCTCAATTCCATCTCTGAAAAATCATAACAAATTCATATGGTATCTGTTCTTCAATCCGGTTTCAATTATACGATGTCTACGATATCAAGAACACCTTATATGAATCATATCCGATTCCTTCAACATCATATTTTCAAATCATATCAAAACATAAGAAAACTTATGTCTTGTCGAAGCCTGTAACGAGAGGAACACGGTACTGAACTCGGATTCAAAATCGGATGGCCGGATTTCACAAAATCACAATTCTAAAATATGAAAACTTTGAAGCTTTCCTGGGAGCTTCCTCGGTTTTTATCTTGTTTCATCTGAAGGAATTGAAGGATATATGTATATATATATATATCTCCACTTGCATGTGTAAGAAACGCGGCTTATTTTTCTTGCATCTCAGTCGGCGCTCGGGCGGTCAAAAACTACCGCTCGGGCGCGGAATGTTCTGTCCGAGCCCTCGACTTAGTCGACACTGGCGCTCGGGCGGTCATTTTCTACCGCTCGGGTGCCAGACTTTCTGTCCAAACCGTGACCTTGTGGTGCACTGGCGCTCGGGCGGTCTTTTTCTACCGCTCGGGCGCCAAAGGTTCTGTACAAGACGATTAGTCTTATGATGTATCGACGCCCGGCTACCCCACTCGAGCTCCTACAAACTCAATACTGTTAATTAATCCACTTCTGATTACAATAATTAAATCTCGGGCATTACATCTTCGATGTTTAAGTCAGTCCGAAGAGCATCCGAGATATTTCATTGTGGGGCCCGGGGCCGAAGAGGGCGGGGGGTGATCGCCGGTGCCATCAGTTGCACGGACAATGAGCGGCTCCTGGCAGGCTTCTAGGTGGAGGGAACATGAATGAACCGATCCCACACGGGAATGAGAGGGATTCCGAGACTGTTCAATGTAATGGACTGTACAGTTGAAGAGGGCTTAAAAGATTTGATTTGTACTACTCATATCACGAAGGTGCATCTTCTTTTCGGTAGCTCATCACATAAGAACTCCAAAGTTAAGCGTGCTTGACTTGGGGCAATTTTGGGATGGGTGACCTCCTGGGAAGTTTCCCAGGGTGCGTGTGAGTGAGGACATAAGCACGCTGGAAAGACTCGTCATGGTACAGTGAGGACAGTCGTCGAATCTGGGGCGTTACAGTTGGTATCAGAGCCGACCTCTCTTAGTACGGTGTGGTTCGGGGACGAACCAAGCGGAAGCTGGTGGGCATGTGAGGCCCGGGGCCGAAGAGGGCGGGGGGTGATCGCCGGTGCCATCAGTTGCACGGACAATGAGCGGCTCCTGGCAGGCTTCTAGGTGGAGGGAACATGAATGAACCGATCCCACACGGGAATGAGAGGGATTCCGAGACTGTTCAATGTAATGGACTGTACAGTTGAAGAGGGCTTAAAAGATTTGATTTGTACTACTCATATCACGAAGGTGCATCTTCTTTTCGGTAGCCCATCACATAAGAACTCCAAAGTTAAGCGTGCTTGACTTGGGGCAATTCTGGGATGGGTGACCTCCTGGGAAGTTTCCTAGGGTGCGTGTGAGTGAGGACATAAGCACGCTGGAAAGACTCGTCTTGGTACAGTGAGGACAGTCGTCGAATCTGGGGCATTACATTCATATTAGAATCTAATACAGAAAAACTTGAAGTGGCCCAAAATTATTTTGACGGATGAGAGGAGGCGCAAAAGTTGCCTTATTTCATTAGCCCCAATGAAATATTTATATACTTTGATTTCTGATCACATCTGGAATCCCACTTATATTAGGATTCTTTGTTTTCACTATTTAAAATTCACATCTAGCATTTTCTTCTTGAAAATAACATTATATATATCTATGTGTGTGTGTGTGTGTGTGTGTGTGTGTACAAACAGTAGGCACCACTACTACTATTATTATTTAATTAATAAATTCTAAATTTACTAAATAAATAATTGTGAACTCATTATAATTTCGATCAACGATCAGATAGTCCCAATGTGTCGATGATACAAATCTCGTTCATAAAATGAAAATTAAAAATTTACAAAAATCAAATTTTCCACTGATCCATTTTTGGTAGTTGTCAGTTTTGTGAAAACCTTCACCAAAACATGTCGTTCCACTATCTTAACTTAATTAGCTCTTCAGCTAACTTCCACATCTTCCATTATATGGTCAACTTATAAACTCTTTTTATAAGAAATTGTTTAGGGAACACAAAATCGTATATTTGTGTGGCACTCAATGGTTCAGGGATACAGTTAGCCGTGAATTCACAGCTTCATGTGATTCAGAATAACATTTACTCATTATTTCATCAATCACTCGATCAAGAATGTCAGAACTCAAGTCTCATTGTACCCATCAGATCATGGTAAGAACGTCTAGTAGCATCGCCCTATAATCCCTAGGTATCACTGATTGTGCCTGCAAGAGCCTTAATTTATGGTTAGCGTACAGTACGATCTGTTCAACTCATATATTTCGATCGAATTTGCAAGCATTGTTATGTCAAGAGTTACAAATAAATATGATAACGATGTGATAAATATTTGATTAATAGTAGTGACATGGTATGTGCAACCGAGGAAACATTTATCCAAAATGCACATGTCTTACTCTGATCAGAAATTTCTTGTATTATTAACTCATCATATCACATAAAATATCTTCACACGTAGGAAAATTATGAATCCCCGACTAAAATGCATCGGCTCCTATGTATTTCGAAACTACACTCAACCTCGTCATCTGATGATCCTCAATGGAGTCGATAAACGAGTCAAAGTGTAATGCTAGTATGCAGAGCCTCCATGTTGTCTCGGATCAGAGGACTAATAGTTTACAATCATAACTACGGATTTTTCCATTCGATAAGTGATAACCACTCGAAAATTCCGAGGGAGAGTTGTTCAGTGTATCATCAAATGATCACTCATATATATGAATGGACATCTTCATGATTTTATCAATGAAACATGACGTTTACATCACTTTGCTAGTCTCAAACTCAAGAAATATTTATCCTTATTTTATGCAACCGATTCGACTAAGAACTTGTTTAGAATATATGATACTCTTCCTAACGAGTTTCATAATCTTTCGTTGCGAGACAAACCTCATAATACCTATTGTATATTCAAGAGCTCTTATATATGCAACTTGCATAAATATACACATAAAGTAATCGTCATAATTGGATAAAAGTATAAAATATTATTAAAATAAAGATCGTTTTTAAATAAGAGTCATTAAAGCCCAAGCCACAAGTTGACTCTATGGGCACTTACTCTAACAAGGATAGTATCCGCAGAGCTTGAACAACAAAGTTATAAATTATGATGAGGATCCTCCGCAACTCGGCAGCGTCAATCTCTCACACTTTGTTCTCCAGTCGGTAATATACGGGTTCTTCAGGTTCATTCTTCAACATTCTCACTGTGTTGGACACTCCACCTATACGGCGATTCTGTTGGAGATGAAACCCGACGTAGTCTTAACGTTGGAGAGAACGAGCCATTTTTTCCTTTGAAGAATGAAATATTAATTAATATTAGCGTGAAGTTTTGAAGAAGGCAGGCGCATCATTTATTTTATAAGGATCAATCAAAGGAGGTTGTATGGTACTTTCCTGTGGACCTAGCCAAGGTTGCTCGCATAAGGTAGGTACTTTCAGCGTGGGTTGAACCGACTTTGAAAACTTCTTGGTTGTGTCAACATATTTATATTGAAAAAATTTATAATTGTTTTGTGGTAAAGTAAGATTTTTTTAAAAATTCTTTTTTCTTACAATGTTTTACAATATTTTCTTGATTTTTCAGATTGAGGGAGATATGATGATTTTTAAATTTAAAACCTAAAATGAAAACCTGAAATATATAAACATAAATATCTAAATATTCAATATAATAATAAATTTGAGATAAAAATAACATTGAAATTTACTTGCTATAGAAGGCTTCATGATGATGAAAAACATAACAGATAATGTTACAAATACGAATTAATCCAACATCACATTATTTGTGCCATAGAGCTTTAAGCCAACTGCCTGGATACAAATGCAGTGCCTATAAATAAACTCAAGTGTTCTAAATGAAAGCTCGTAAAACATGATTCATTTAGACCGCTCTTTAGTTAATACAAACATCACAAGCAAGAACTACTTCACTTAACTGAAGCTCAACTCACGGGAATTCAAATAGCCCAATCAATGGTTTTATTCATGAACACACCCGGAAGAGTAAAGGAGAAAACGAAGAACATATTCGAAATTAATATTCCAGTTAAACACTTGTTCATGTTGATCAGAAGACTAACATAAGAAACACATGAGATTTTTTTCCCCCGAAGGTTCAAAGTTATGCCCCCTAGCTCTGATACTATGTTGAAATTACTTGTTCCAAAAGTTCAAGTCAACGATAAGGTGGCACAGTCAGGTTTTTCATCAACAATAATATTCAAGGCCAAGCATAAAAAACATGAACTATGGAGATATCATTGTTTACACTCTTTCTAACTCAATGTTGTGTTTATCGAATTGCTCTTTCAACTCAGACCTCCATCCTTGAATCAGCCTCTCTTGCTTCTTAATCAACTCGGCCTTTACTTTCAACTCTTCTTCCATCATAGCAATTTCCTGAAAACGATATCCATAAAATCTAATCATAACAATCATGGTTACTTCCTTGTGTTATCTGTTATGGGCACACACCCTTTTAACCCTCCAAACAGAGTATAAAAGGAAGCATTAGGATAGTGGAGCCGTTAGAAGAGGGAGATAGAGAAAATGGAATAAACAGTGAGGCGACTAGCTGGAGGGTAGTGCGAAAATTTTGTTGTTGTAAAGAGTGTTCTAGATTGTTAATACTCCTCCCTTGGGGCCATAGTTTTCTCGTGTTTTTTTTTGTATTGCAAGTAATAAATAATCAATTTTCTTTTTGCGGATTTATGGTCCTAACATTACCTTCCTTAAGGTTTCTTCTCTTGTAGGCGGATCATCACGCTGCAAACTGATAAAGTAGAGCTGAAGCTTTTTTGCCGCCTCCATGAAATCTCTAGCATGTCTTTCCACATCAACTAAAAAACAATTGAGAAATGTAACCTTTTCCAAGTCAACAAGGAGCATTGCGCAGCTAACTCACCTTAAATTTAATTCATTATTCACGAATACAGTGTATGGATGAATTAAAAAGCCGAGGAAAGGCGGTCAGCCAACCAGAATTTCATTATGTAAAACGATCACCGAGCAACATACACAAGCCCAAGCTTTCTTATTCAACTGATTAAGATACATACAAATTGAACATTTTCTTTTATGAGCTAGCAACTATTGTATTTTTATCCAGTAAAATTTTATCGGTAAACCGACAACGCTTAAAGTATCTCATAACACAAGTCACAAAGAAACTAGTGTTAGAGTAGGCGATCAGCGAGCCAACTTGTGGCTTAGATTTTATTGACTTTTATGTAAAACAATATTTATTTTAAAAATATTTATGGTTTTATCCAATTATGACATTTACTTTATAGGTATATCCATGCAAGCTGCATAAATAAAATCTTTGAATATACTATAAGTACCATGAGGTCCACGAGTCAAGTGGATCATCAAATTCATTAGAAAGTGTACTGTATATTCTAAAATATGTTTCTAGTTGATTCAGCCACCTAATACAATGATAAAAGTCGCTCGAGGTTGAAACTAGCATCTAAGATGAAAACGCCACATTTCATTGGCAAGTACATGTGGGTGTTCATTCATACAGATGTGTGATCATTTGATGAGGCACTGAACAACTATCCCTCGGACTGTCCAAACGGTTATCACTTATCGAGTGGAATAATCTACAGTTATGGTTATACACGATTAGTCCTTTGACCCGGGACAACATGGAGGTTCTACGTAGTAACATGCACTTTGATTCGTTCACCGACTCCATTGAAGGTTAATAGATGGCGAGGTTGGGTGTAGTTTCGATATACGTAGGAATCTATGCATTGTAGTCGGAGATTCATCGTTCGCCTATGAGTGAAGATATCATATGTGATATGATGAGTAAATAGTGCAAGGAGTCTCTGTCCAGAGAAGGACATGTATTTTAGGAAAATGTGTTTTCTTAGTTGCACATATGTTGTCACTGCTATTACTCAAATATACATATAATTATTATCAAATTCATTTACAACTCTCAATGTACCAATGTTTGCAGACTGCTAATTAAGTTAGGGGAATGAAACTGCCTGTTTTAATGAAGGAGTTCACAAATGTAGCAGCTGCAAAAAAATGAATTAATCGAAATTTTCATTTTTCATTATATGAACGAAATTTATACCCTCGATATATCAGCATTGTCTGATCGTCAATCGGGATTATGATGAGTTCACAATTATTTATTTAATAAATTTAAAATATACTAATTATATAATAAATCAGTGATATTAACTACTAAGTATNTATATCATGCATTTATCAAAAGTTGAAAATTCATGATATTTTCAAGAATAGAAAATACAAGAGACTTTTTAAATAATGGAAATAAAGAATCTTGATAAGAATAGAATCTTGCTAGGATTGAAATAACAAGTTTATTAAATACATAGAGTTGATAACACATAATAAACACAAGAAGAAAAAATCAAGTCTAGATTTTCTCGCTCTCTCCAGTTTAAGAAAAAAAAAAAATCGGCCCTCCCCTTTGGGAAGAGGCACGACCGTGCAACTCCACACGCCACCGTGCACCGTCGCTACACCGCCGCCGAAGTTATCCAATTCTGGCGATCTAATCTTGACGCAAATTTCTCCTAGATTTCTAGTACAATCTAGGAAATGAACAAAGTCTCTAATCATATATCTGATTAGATGGTTGAAGAAAGTTTGTAAATATTTACAAGAAGAGCTATTACCGCTTAAACACTGAGATAGTTGGAGTCAGCGTCAAATATCCAAAGGTATATCAAATCTAAACGCCCTATGAATGGTTTTAAATCATAGGACGCCCAAAAAACGTCAAAACAAAAATTTATAAAATTTCCGCTTACCCGCAGATATGCAAGAAAATTGCACTCAACAACTAGATCAACTTACCACTCTGAAAACACTACAGATAATTAGAATGCTACCTAATATACTAATTTGTTTCATGTCTGAAGCAGAAAATATTAACTTCCTCAATTCATGTGTCAACCATTTGTATCACAGTCTTCCTTGACCTTCTGTGTTCAACCCGTTCTCATAACCAGAGAATAAATGGAAAAAACAAATCTTTCATTCAAGTTTTAGGAGAGGTAAAACACGCAAGCATGATGATAACTCACTCTGATGAGAAGGATGGGGAGAACGGTCAATTGCTTGAAGTTCTCTGGCAGGTAAGCACGGTAACAAAGCGGCTTCCAATGCCATCACGTAGGATATCATGTCTTCCTTCGGCGCAGGATCAGTGGCATTTAAAGATTCATGCTGTTGTCTTTCAGCCATACCAATCTTCAAACAAACCAATAAACAAAACCTGCAGAGAAAACACAGGGCGACTAAAATTAAAATATAAAGTTCATGATTCGCCATCAAAGCAATAAAATTTCAATTCAATCCATGTTGAGGGATGAAATGAAGGAACCCAATAAAAGAAACAACGAAATGATCAAAGAAACATATCAACAAACACATGGCGTGCAGACAGCAGATTATCCGTGGCCGAATCTAACAGAAACGGTAACAAGATGAGTTACCAGACTCTGTCTGCCAGAAATATGTCCTCTTTCTACATGGGCAATCACTCCATTCATACAAAATAGCAATTCACCATGTGGAGGAGGAGTAACTTACCTCGAAATTGGCGGGTGTGAAAAGTGCCAGCGAGAGCTTGTGCTATCAGCTATGTGAGCGTTCAAATTAGCAGTCGTGCTTCTTAAATGTCACGCTCTATCAAAAATATAGTGGTGCTTCTTGAATGTCACGCGGAACAACTATTTTAAATTGAAAGGCAAAAACTTGTGTGAGAAGGATCGTATTTTGTGAGACAGATATCTTATTTGGGTCATCCATGAAAAGTATTACTTTTTATTGTGAATATCGGTAAGGTTGACTCGTCTCACAAATAAAGATCTATTTTAAACATGATATAATAAATTTCAATTTGAAGATTTATAATATTCATTTATGTCAAAATTATTTTAAACATTGACCTATTTACTGTTTCCTGGAAGTTTTTAATTAAAATTATAGGGTTTAAAATATTCAGTTAAATCGGAAGACGAGTTATTTATCTTCCAATAAAATATTATTCGTCATCTCATTCTATGAGTCAAACGATTGAGCTTAAAAACTTAAAAAATAATTGTTACGGTTACCCGTTAAAAAAACAGAAAAATAAAATAGAGTATAGTAACAATTTTCGAAGTGGGGATAAGGCTCTCCAAATGAGTAGTCAAAGAAGAGCCAATGTTTCACCAAATACATGAACATCCTTGGGCTCAAACTGCACACTGTTCTCGTCATAATATGCTTCATTCTTGAAATCAACCACCATAGTTTGCAACTATAGGCTGTCCCTCCCCCACTCTGAGGCCATGGTATCCGAACATGTGGTAAGTTTCCAATCACATTTTTATTTATATCAAAATACAAATGAGAACGTGGAAAGTTCTCCCAATGAATCACATTGTTCCAACGAACTCCGTGAGAGAAGTTCACTTGTATATAAGCTGTGAATTACTCGATGCGAAGCTCCCAGGTACGCTTCTCTGAGTCATATACCTCAATCTGCCAAGTACGAAGACCTGAGGAAGAAGAATTTCTAGCACCGCGGATGCAAACAACATTGTAATGGGGTGATTTTGAAGGATCAAACGCAAGGTCAATCCCCAGAACGGTAGGAAAAAAGTCGTTATCAGTAAGAAGTATCTTTCTCAATTCCCTGGTGGTGGGATTGCAAATATAGTAATCTTTTCGGGGAAGATCATCATATCGCAGAAATAGCAGGCCATTGCAAGATCTCAAGATTTTGGAATTGGGAAGAGGTATATGGTAAGGCATGAGTTTTGCAGTTCTGTGCAGAATGTGATGAAAGTAAAACAACTGTGATGCAGTACAGCCAGTTTGCAGGAGAAGAGAGGGTTGAGGTTTCGGGTGTCGATGAGCGTGGAGACTAGAAAAATGAAGGGTGTGCTGGAGTACCATTTTTTCTCACACCCAACACGCAGAGAAAAATTAAAAAATTTAGTTTCAACATTCAAAACGTTCATTGGGTATCGTATGATTTAAAACATTCATAAGGTGTTTAAATCTGTTTACCTTTGCGTATTTAATGCTGGGCACCAAAAACAGCTTGAGATTAGCTGAGTTGGTCCTACTTGTAAATCCCTACGAACGGATCTTCTTCTTTTGCTCGCCTAATCAAGTCCACAATCAAAAAATGAATTCTTTGTTTAGATCGCACTAGAGATCTTAAACAATTTTACGTCGAGAATGGATTGCCGGAATTTCAGATATCTTGTGGCGATGTGGCCGTGGAAGTGGCCGTGAATTTTTTTGTGAGATGAAAGGAAGAAAAATTTTGGTGGGTGATAAACCCAAATCTTATAGATATTTTAGGGATTTAATTTTATAATATTTGTGTTTATATGAATTATTATCCCTAATTACGTGGTTATTTGAATTAATATTCATAGATTTGAATAAAAGATGAAAAAGCCTAGTTTTGGTGATAAGATAATTATACAAGACTTCAAAGGCAACAAAATACCAAAAGAAAGGAAATAAATATTCTTATATTTTAATACTTTGAGAATATTGAAGTTTTGGAAGAAAATCTGTGCAGATCTTGATAGAGAGGAAACCTCACATTTGAAAAATAAAATTTCTACAATCTTATCTACAATTTTGAACTTGACATGGCTTCAAAGATTTGAAGGATTAGGCCCATTAAGAAAAAGATAAAAGGCGGTGTAAAGAAAAAACAGAGGAGAGGAAGCAGATAACTTCAAAATAGAAGAGGCAAAAAACTCCACGAGAAAAGAGAGAAGACAGAGAAAGGAGAAGAAAAGATTGGAAGAAAACAATAGACAACTTTTTATTGAAACTTCGAGGAAGAAGGAAGCTTCTATGGTCTGGGAGAGAGGGGGAAGACAACTTCAAAGGAGGAATCACGGTAACCACGCTGATAATTTCTTATTCATTCCTAGATTTTATTTTTATAAATTCAAACATTGTGTCTTTGCTTTGTTTTAATTTTATGGAATAAATTTCTTTATGCTAAGACCATAATAGGGCCAAACAATACTTTGTTTGATATTTGGGTTATTTTTAGTATATTATTTTTCTCGATTTTAATTATTGATTGATGTTGGTTTATTATTTTTGTTAATAGCCTGATCAACTATTTACATGCTTGTTGATTAATCATGAATCGAAATATGATTGGTTAAATATAGCAACAAAGACGTCATCAACACATGGTTAAACTGACTAAAAATAGTATTCGGCTTCAGTGTGCGATTTTAGGTGAAAACTGAAATTTAACAAAGATTTAATGCATTTAGATCTAATTAAATTCGATTAGAAATAATTGGACTGTTAGATTTAAATATGTTTATTAATTGAGGAATCGTTTAATACATACACTGGGATTTCACCGTGATTGTCAAGAGTCAAATAATTAATTAAATTTTAACACGTGTTAACATGTAGAGTTTGGTATTGTTGTGTGTCTTAGTTCTTTATTTGAAATTGAATTCCTGCTTGATCTTTGAATACGTCTTTTTTAGTTGTAATTATTTTATTTAATAGTTTAGATTAATAATTCATATATCATCTTTTTATTTATTTTTTCTAGCTTAATTTAAGTGATAAAAACTCTAGTAATTAAATATTAGTCTTTGTGGGATCGATACTTAGACTCATCATCTATTTACTATAACTTGACCTAGTCCACTTGCTAGATTTATTTTTAACCGAAATCGTAGGTCAGTAATCAAAATTTTTATGCCAAATTTTGTGTGTTAAACTTGTGTTATTTCATATGATCTTCAATAAAATATTTATAAGATTTGATTCCTAATCACATCAGGAATCCATTTCTTATTAGGATTCTTATTTTCATTAATTAATTAAACTTTCCATTTGAAGTCAACTCTTGATAATGAATTTTATACATACATATATATATCCACACACACATACACACACATATATATTAATACATCTATACATACATGTACCCATATGTTCAAGTATAGGCATACATGTAAAATTAAATAACCATTATTTAATTTATTTATTAATTAATCAATTCTAGTCTAGTACTCTAAAATATTATATGAGAATCATGTAGAGATGATAGTCACCATTACTAATAATATTATTTAATTAGTAGATTCTAAATTTACTAAATAAATAATTGTGAATTCATTATAATCCCGATCGGCGATCAGATACATTCGATTTACCGATGGTACATATTTTATTCATATAATGAAAATTAAAATTTTCGAAAATCAAAATTTTCACTGATCTATTTTTAGTAGCTGCCTGTTTTGTAAACTGTTTCATCAAAACAGACTGTTCCACTATCTTCACTTAATTAGCGGTTAAGCTAACTTCCACAACTTTCAGTATATGGAATCAATTTATAAACTCCTTTATAAGTAATCTGTTTGATCTCCATCAAATTATAGTTTCCAAATCCAACTGGTTGAACTTGACTATCTTTATAAGTAATCTGTTTGATCTCCATCAAATTATAGTTTCCAAATTCAACCGGTTGAACTTGACTATCTCAATAGGAACACAAAATCCGATACTTGTGTTACAGTCAATGATTGAGAGATACAACTAGCTGTGGGTTCACAACTTCTTGTGATTCAGAACAATATTTATTCTTATTCGGGCTTACCCTAATTAGTCACATTCTTTTCATCAACCCCTTAGTTAAGAATGTCATATCTCATGTCTGATTGCACCCATCGGATTATGGTAAGAGCGTCTTGTAGCATTGTCCCCTGATCCCTTAGGTATCACTGATAATGCCTGCATGAACCTTAAGTTACGATTAGCGTACAGTATGGTCCCTTCAACTCATACGCCTCTATCGAATTTGCAATCATTGGTATATCGAAAGTTGCAAATGAACTCAATAATGATGTGATGTATCTTTGAGTAATAAAAGTGACATTGTATGTGCAACTGAGGAAACTCCTTTCCAAAACGCACATGTCTTACTATAATAAGAGATTTCTTGCACTATTAAGTCATCAGATGACATATGATATCTTCACACATTGGCAAAAGGTGAATCCCCGACTACAATGTATTGACTCCTACATATTTCAAAACTACACCTAACCTCGCCACCTGACGACTCTCAATGGATTCGATAAATAGATCAAAGGTTATGCTAGTACGTAGAGCTTTTACGTTGTCCGGGGTCAAATGGCTAATGGTGTACAACCATAATCGAGGACTATTTAACTCGATAAGTGATAACCACTTGGACAGTCTGAGAGAGGGTTGTTCAATGCATCATCAAATGATCACCCATCTATATGAACTTATATCTCCATGTCTTTATCAATGAAACACGATGTTTATATCACAGATGCTAGTCTCAAACTCAAGCGACCTTTATCCTTATTTTAGGATGCTAATTCGATTAAGAACTTGTTTAGAATACACATTACATTTCCTAATGATTTTCATGATCTTGCGTTGAGAGGCAGATCTCATGGTACCTATAATATATTCAAGGACTTTATTTATGCAACTTATATGTGTATACGGATAAAGTAAATACCATAAATTTATAAAACCGTAAATTATTATTAAAATAAAGATTGTTTTTACACAAGAGTCAATAAAGCTCAAGCCAAAAGTTGGTTCGCTGGACATCTACTCTAATAGGATAGTGATTAGAGATATACAAAGTTTGCATACAAATTTAAATCTAATCAGGGATTTTGGGGGCAATCGGGTAAGGATTTTAATCCAAAATTCCTGATTTCAGGCCACTTTGCCACTGTTATTATTATAATCCCTCTACCTAGCATTCATTTTTCAATTCAAGAAAGTGAGTAGCAATACGAATCCCAGTACTTTTCAACCAACCCATTTTCACCGTAAATAAATTGTTTTGAGATTTATTTTCATGTTATAGGATTTTGAAATAAATATTTTATTCCTTAATTAATATTTTTTGAGAATAATATTGTGATATTAACATATGTGATTTTGCTTTTCTGGACTAATAAGATTTTCTAGAATATTGATACTTATGATAAGATCTCTAGACTTTATTCTATTGTTCAAAAGAGTATTTCCGATTGAAATTCTTGTTTTCATATTTGTGTAGGACTCTATACAAGGAATAAACTATAGACAAAAGAAGTCAATAAATAAAGTATCATTGTTGCTGTGTGGGTGTGATTTTTTGTAATTGAAGGCGAGCAGTGAAACGACATAGGAAGAGCGAGGAATTACATCAGTGAATTTATAAATAATTGAAGGCGAGATTCGGTACAATTGAGACACATGTAGGAGTCAATGCATTATAGTCGGAAATTCACTGCTCATCTACAGGTGTGGATATCCTGTGTGATCTGATGAAATAATAGTGCATGGAATCTCTAGCCATAATATGAGATGTACATTAGGGAAGCAGTTCTCCAATTGTACATGCGATACCACTATTTATTTTCAAAGATGTGTCACACAGTTATCGAATTCTTATGCAACCCTCGATGAACCAACGGTTGCAAATTCGATCGGGATATATGAGATGAAGGGATCGTACTGTACGTTAATCATAACCGACTGGTTCTTGCAGGCACTATCAGTGATACCTAGGGAATCATGGGGCGATGCTACTAGACGTTTTTATCATGATTCGATGGGTTTAATCAGAAATATGATTTCTGACATTTTCACGATCAATTGTTGATACATAGAATAGGGCAAATTAGGGTAAGCTCGAATAAAAGATCGTGTCTTGAATCACAAAGAGTTGTGAACCCCACGGCTAGCTGTATCTCTGAACCATTGAAAGTCACACAAATACTGGATTATTTTTTCCCTGTTGAGATAATAAATTCAAGGAGTTGAATTTATATAAAACATTGAGAAATGAATTCAATGGGTTGAATTTATGACCATTAAATTTTGGAGGTAATAAATTCAAGGAGTTGAATTTATAATTTAAATATTAAATTCAAATGTTGAATTTATAAAAAGATTTAAATTAAATGTAATGGGTGTATGTATTATGAGCTTGTAGTAGTATAAGACCAACATACAATCATTAAGGTTCTTAATTGGATTTTAAAATGATTAATTAATTAATTAAACAAGTTGGATCCTAGAATAATTAATTGATTAAGCTCATTAAGTATTTAATTTAATTAATGGGCCATAAGTTTATATATATGTGTATTAGGTTTAGGGTCAACACAATTTAATCATTGCAATTTTCGAAACCCTAGCCTCCAAGGCAAGGAATTTCGAAAATCCTTCCTCTTCTACTCTCAAAATTTTCAGCCACCTCCTTTGATTTTTCAAAGGGTTTTGAGCCTTCTCTCGTTTGATTAATCTCAACGTAAAATCCTTCTATATTTCTAGTGCAAGTTGGAAGAGGAACAAGTAATCCAGTCGTGGACCTGATTCGAAGATTGAAGAAAGGAGATTTGAAGAACATACGTAGGATTTACAACAAGAGCTACGTTCGCTTATACCGGCGTAGTTGGAGCCAATTGAAAATTCACTAAGGTAAAAGTTTTAAACATCCTATGTATGTTTGTTTATTAAAACCATATAAGTGCACAAACAAAATCTTGAATGTCAAAATTTAAAATTTTTAAAACTTCCGCTGCGTTTGTGCACAAAAAAACAAGATTCACAATAGTAAGAGAGTAATTTTCAGCTGGGAAATGACGTAAAAGATAACCTAATTAAACACTAGAAAAATATCATTCACCAACTATGTGAAATTAACCATAAGTAAAATAAATGATCATTTATAACTCTGCATTTTAAATTTCGAGCATACACCTCCTACTCAATTTTTTATTTTATTTATTTTATCTATACATGCACAAGTATATAAATGACTTAATTTCACTTTTTCCAAGTGCAAATAAGACTCTCGAGATGAGTAATCAAAGAGGAGCCAATGTTTCACCAAATATATGAACATCCCTGGGCTCGAACTGCACATTGTTCTCGTCATAAAATGCTTCATTCTTGAAATCAACCACCATATTTTGCCACTTCTCAACAAAATTGTAACCCCTTATTTCCCCAGGTATATGGTACATCAATGCAAGTCTCCTCCCCATCTCCCCTGATGTAACTCAATACACGAGTTCTGCCCGGAAGTGGACCGAATCTATCGACAAACTTCACTGCCCACCCTGAATAGTCTTCCTCCAACTCGAGCACCGCAATTGATTTGTCACCCATGTTGGACATTATGATGAAATGTTGCAAACGCTCGTTTGATTCTTGGAGTTGGCAAAGACAGGCTGCGCCGCCCCCACGCTCAGGATTCTCAGGCCATGGTATCTGAACATGTGGTAACTTTCCAATCACGTTTTTGTTTATATCAAAATACAAATGAGAACTTGGAAAGTTATCCCAATGAATCACATTGGTTCAGTGAACTCCACGGGAGAAGTTCACTTGTATATAAGCTGTGAATGACTCGATACATAGCTTCCAAGTACGTGTCTCTGAGTCATAGACCTCGATCTGAGAAATACGAGAACCTGAGGAAGATGACTTTCTGGCAGCCCGGATGCAAACAACCTTGTAATGGGGTGATTTTGAAGGATCAAAAGCAAGGTTAATCCCCATAACGATAGGAAAACCGTTGTTAGCAGTAAGAAGTATCTTTCTGGATTCTCTGGTGGTGGGATTGTATATGTAGTTTCCTTTCGGGGGAGATCATCACATTGCAATGTAAGAAATATATATGACACATGTTAAACGAAGTAGCATGTAAAAATTGAAATTGGTGACGACCAAGAAAAATTAAGATGCGTACACGATTTTCCTTCTGAATCTCGACTCCCGATACACTCATCGATGGTATGAGAAATGCCTATAAATAGAACGATTGAGGTCCCTAAGCACACACCTCATAAGAAACATTTACACCATCTATTGAGATGGTGGAGTGCTTAGAAGGCTTCAACCAAGAAGAAAAACAAAGAAATCAAAAATTCTCAATGGCAGGAGGTAATACTCGATCTGCTTCCGCATATATTATATATCATGTTTATATATACATAAAAAACATGATTTTGAGAAAAATCTCTAACATTTGGTATCAGAGCATATATACCTCTGCCTTGAAAATATTTGATTTCATATCATGAAATTTTGGGAAAAGAATTTTAAGTTTTACGTAAGAAACTTAAAATTTAAAGATCGAACATAATAATATTAAGAAACTTACCTTAGAATTGTGTTCTCGATCGGAGTTTGAATTTCTTTTTTGAATCTTGAAAAAATGAAATGAGAATTTTTGAGAAGAAAACATCCGAGAGGAGAAGTTTCAGAAAAACTTTCGAAGACGAATGAAATGCATCCAATAATGCATGCATGTATTATTGAATTAGGAGACCACTAATTGAATTTGATCGTTGGAAATTAAATTGAACATATTAATGATGCGGGACCCACAAGTTAATAATTGAATCATGCATCCGTATATTTCAATTTTATTATTATTATTTTTTTTAAAAAATAATAAAAATAATTAATGCGGGACCCACATGTTGGTAATAATTCAATTATTATTATTATTTTTAAAATAAAAAAAATAATAATAATAAATAAATAAATAATGATTAATGTGTTATTAAGTTATATGTATAATTCGGTGTACATATAACATTTGGTTAAATAATTTGTACACATTAAAATAATTCTAATTTCGATGTAATTTCTGATACATGTTTAGAAATTATTTTTGAATGTTAGAAATAATGTCAAATATTATGGATAATTGTTTGATGTGTACATGCAAATTTAATATTATGTTTGCATTTATTTTTTGAAATTTAAAATGCAAATAATATTTAAAAATAATTGGTATATCAATATTCACATTGTATTCATATTAAATTATATTAAGTTGTTTATAATTTGAAATGAACATATCAAGTAAGATGTGAATATAATATTATAAATAAAATATTTCAGATGTTTACAAATGAACAAATAATCTTCACTTTATCACTATTCTGATAAAAGAGAAAAACTGATGAGGAGTCCACTTTTTTATGTAAATGTGATCCTCACTTTATCACTACTCTGATTGAAGAGAAAAACTGATGGGGAACGTATATGTTCATATTATGTAAAATTGTAAATATAAAGTTATTTAATTTTGACTTATAAAGATTCACATAAAAGTGGATAAGTAAAGTAAATAATAATTATAAGGTGATATGAGAAAATATGATCTGGGGGAGTTCTTCATAGATCGGTTTAAACTGCTTTGACTAGCCACTGGTCTCCCTGAAGAATGTTGCTCTGACTAGGAGTTAGGTACTTAAAGGACCTTAACACTAACTATCTTTCCTGGGAGCACTCTTGGAAAATGTTGATTATGTTACTAAATAATTATTATATAAAGTATTAAAGTAAAGCCAAAATTTTGTCCGGTAAACCGTATAATTTTAAATAATTGAGGAATATCCACAACATCCTTAATTATGGAAAATTATGCATTAATTGGATTTGGATCACATAATGGACATCAATTGTAATTAATTATATAAACATAATAAATTTTACCCCACATGGATTTTTATTATATTTATATAACTAATTAGGTTAAAATATCAAATTATATTTTACTTAATTTACCCACAGGAGTTAAGGAAAATACATTTTGATAGTTTTATCATAAAGTTACAGAAAAATCTTATTGAATTAAAATTTTAGCCCACAAGCAAATTTTATGTCACTAGATTTTTTAAAAACATGAATTACATTGATAAAACATGATAGTGTCTCAAAATTTTAAGCATATGATATTTTGTGCAGTTATGCAACCTGCGAGTTTTTCTGATATGAAATGTGACATTCCTGAACTAAAGGGCGATAACTATAAAATATGAAAAGAAAGAATTCTTCTACAATTGGGGTGGATGGATATTGATTATGCTATACGGAAAGACGAACCATCTGCTATTACTGAAAACAGCATTCCGGATGATGTTGATCTTTATGCAAAATGGGAGCGATCTAATTGACTCTGCGTAATGTTCATAAAGACCAAAATCTCTGCTGGTATGCGTGGTTCTGTCGACCAGCATAATAATGTCAAAGAATTACTGAAGGATATTGATGAACAGTTTCAGTCTTCAGATAAAGCACTAGCAAGCACCTTAATTATGGAATTATCTTCATTAAGGCTCACCAGTGTGAGAGCTGTGCGAGAGCACATAATGAAAATGCGGGATATAGCGGCTCGGCTAAAGACACTTGAAGTGGAAATGTCTGAAACTTTTCTTGTGCACTACATTTTATGCACTCTTCCACAACAATATGGACCCTTCAAAATTTCTTACAACACACAAAAGGATAAATAGTCAATTAATGACCATGTGTGTTCAAGAGGAAGGAAGGCTATTGATGGAAACTAGTGATAATGTATTTATGACTACACAAGGAAAGAACAAGAAGCAAGCCAAAGTCAAAGGAAAAGAGAAAGGAATAATTCCACCCCACCCTGACATTAAGAAAGAATCCAAGTGTTTCTTCGGTAAAAAGACGGGACACATGAAGAAGGATTGCAATAAATTTAAGGAATGACTTGAAAAGAAAGGTATTCCTACTTCATTTGTCTGTTATGAATCTAATATGGTTGATATAATTTATAACACATGGTGGATTGATTCTGGTTCTACAATCCATGTTACAAATATCTTGCAGGGTATGCAAAACCTAAGGAAACCAATAGAAAATGAACGAAGCATCTATTCAGGAAACAAGATGTCTTCGCATGTGGAGGCTATTGGGACTTGCTGCCTTATATTGGATAGTGGTTTATTTTAAAATTGGAAAAGACATTTTATGTTCCTAGTTTTTCTAGGAATTTAATTTCAGTTTCGAAACTTGTACCCCTTGGTTATTCATTTCAGTTTTTGGATAAATCAATAAATTTGTTTTATAAATCAAATCTTATTGAAAATGGTACAATGGTTGATGTTCTTTTCTCTATTTATTTACAAAATAATAACACCACTATGCATGTTCAAGGAGGTATTAAAAGATGTGTTATAAATGAAGATTCCTCTATATTATGGCATCGGAGATTGGGACACATCTCCATAGAGAGAATTAAAAGATTAGTAAATGATGGAATACTCAGTACTTTAGATTTTACTGATTTTGAGACTTGTGTGAACTGTATTAAAGGAAAGCAGACCAATAAGTCTAAAAAAGGTGCCAAGAGGAGTACAGAAATATTAGAAATCATACATTCAGATATTTGTTGTCCAGATATGGACATGCAAAGTCCGAAATACTTCATCTCCTTCATTGATGATTATTCACGATACATGTATATCTACATGCTTCATAATAAAAACGAAGCACTTGAAGCCTTTAAGGTTTTTAAGGCTGAAGTGGAGAAGCAATGTGGAAAACATATTAAGATCGTGAGAACTGATAGAGGTGGAGAATATTACGGTAGATACACTGAGAATGGACAAGCACCTGGTCCGTTTTCGAAGTTTCTCCAAGAACAGGGGATTGTTGCACAATATACTATGCCTGATTCTCCGGACCAAAATGGCGTAGCTGAGAGGAGAAACCGAACATTATTGGACATGGTGAGGAGCATGTTTAGTAGCTCTAAACTTCTTAAATCTTTGTGGACTGAAACTCTTAAGACAGCTGTGTATATATTAAACCGAGTTCCAACCAAGGCTGTCCCAAAGACGCCATTTGAGTTATTTAAAGGTTGGAAACCGAGTTTGCAACATATAAGCATTTGGGGTTGTCTTTCTGAAATAAGGGTTTACAACCCACATGAAAAGAAACTGGACACAAGAACTATAAGTGGATATTTCATTGGGTATGCTGAAAAATCCAAAGGGTACAGATTCTATTGTCCATCTCACAACACTAGAATTGTGGAATCAAGAAACGCAAAATTTCTTGAAAATGACTTGATTAGTGGGAGTGATCATGACATAGTTTTTGAGAATGATCACATTAATGCACAACCCTTTTATTCAAATGACAGATTGGTCGTTATTCACACTCCTCAAGACCAAATGGGTGTTAGACAACCAGTTAATGAAGTTCCACAAATCGCTGATGAAAATCCAGTAGATCAAGTTGTTAATGAAGAACAACAAGAAATTGTTGATCAACCAAACAACCTTAGGAGATCTACTAGAATAAGAAGATCAGCAATATCTAGTGATTATGTTGTGTATTTACAAGAATCAGATTTTAACATCGGAGCCGAAAATGATCCTGAAACGTTTTCACAAGCCATGAGTTGTAATGAGTCAAAACTATGATTTAATGCTATGAAAGAAGAATGAATTCTATGGCAGTTAATGGAGTCTGGGATCTTGTTCAGTTTCCTGATGGTGTAAAAGCCATTGGATGTAAATGGGTTTTCAAAACAAAGAAAGACTCATTAGGCAACATTGAAAGGTATAAAGCAAGACTCGTTGCTAAAGGATTCACTCAACAGGAAGGAATCGATTATAAGGAGACTTTTTCTCCTGTATCTAAAAAAGATTCTC
This sequence comes from Primulina huaijiensis, assembly GCF_012295235.1. Taxonomy (NCBI): domain Eukaryota; kingdom Viridiplantae; phylum Streptophyta; class Magnoliopsida; order Lamiales; family Gesneriaceae; genus Primulina; species Primulina huaijiensis. The sequence goes on from NC_133312.1 coordinate 19,079,210, forward strand.
TTCGTATCATTCTAGCATTGGTTGCTAATTTTGACTTTGATTTGCAACAAATGGATGTGAAAACAGCTTTTCTTAATGGAGGACTAGAGGAAGAGGTTTATATGAAACAACCTGAAGGATTCTTCTATAGTAATGGTGAGCAATTGGTTTGTAAGCTTAAGAAATTTATGTATGGATTGAAACAAGCTTTCCGTCAATGGTATTTAAAATTTCATGATGTTATCTCTTCATTTGGATTCGTTGAGAACCCCATGGATCAATGTATATACCAGAAGGTCAGTGGGAGCAAGATATGTTTCCTTATTCTATATGTGGATGATATATTACTTGCAACCAAAGATAAGGATCTGTTATATGAGGTGAAACAATTCCTCTCTAAAAACTTTGATATGAAGGACATGGACGATGCATCTTATGTCATTGGCATTAAGATACATAGAGACCGAATTAGAGGTATTATAGGTCTGTCTCAAGAAACCTATATCAACAAAGTTTTAGAGAGATATCGGATGAAAGATTGTTCACCAAGTATAGCTCCCGTTGTGAAAGGCGATAAATTCAATTTGAGCCAATGCCCAAAGAATGATATAAAGCGGGAACAAATGAAAAACATTCCTTATGCTTCTGCTGTCGGAAGCTTGATGTATGCTCAGGTTTGCACTAGACCTGACATTGCATTTGTTGTTGGGATGTTTGGAAGATATCAGAGTAATCCAGGTTTAGACCATTGGAAAGCTGCAAAGAAAGTAATGAGGTACCTTCAAGGGACTAAAGATTATATGCTTATGTTCAGACGAACTGAGAATTTGGAAGTAATTGACTACTCTGATTCAGACTACGCTGGCTGCATTGATTCAAAAAAATCCACTTCAGGATATATTTTTATGCTAGCTGGTGGAGCTGTATCTTGGAGAAGTGCAAAGCAGACATTGACTGCTACTTCCACTATGAAAGCTGAGTTCGTATTTTGTTTTGAGGCAATCTCACATGGTGTATGGTTGAAGAGTTTCATTTCAGGGCTTAGAATTATGGATTATATATCTAGGCCATTAAGAATATATTGTAACAATTCAGCTGCTGTATTTATGGCTAAAAATAACAAAAGTGGTAGTTGAAGCAAGCACATCGACATTAAGTATTTAGCCATACGAGAACGTGTTAAAGATAAGAAGTTACTTATCGAGCACATTAGCACTGAATTGATGATTGCGGATCCTTTGACTAAGGGCATGCCACCATTGAAATTTAAGGATCATACAGAAAGAATGGGACTTGGTTCCTTTATGTAATTTTGTTGTAAGAACAAATTTAATGAAACTATGATGTGATATTTTCTCATATTTGTTGTGTACACATTCATTGATTTGAGAAATATCAATAAAGTTGGACCTCGAATAAACATTGGGTTTATTCATTAAGTTATACAGATTTGAGAGACATAATGCATTGTAATACATGGAAGATAATATTCGTTTTAAGATGACCTATCGCCATGATTCATGTATTTTGTTTTCTCCTATGGTAAATGAGATATATGTGTCAAGTGGGAGAATGTAAGAAATATGACACATGTTAAACGAAATAGCGTGTACAAATTGAAATTGGCGACGACCAAGAAAAATTAAGATGCGTACACGATTTTCCTTCTGAATCTCGACTCCCGATACACTCATCGATGGTATGAGAAATGCCTATAAATAGAACGATTGAGGTCCCTAAGCACACACCTCATAAGGAACATTTACACCATCTATTGAGATGGTGGAGTGCTTAGAAGGCTTCAACCGAGAAGAAAAACAAAGAAATCAAAAATTCTCAATGGCAGGAGGTAATACTCGATCTGCTTCCGCATATATTATATATCATGTTTATATATACGTAAAAAACATGATTTTGAGAAAAATCTCTAACATGCAGCAGTAGCAGGCCATTGCAAGAGCTCAAGATTTTGGGATTTGGAAGAGGTATATGATAAGGTATGAGTTTTGCAGTACTGTGGAGAATGGGATGCAAGTAAAAGAAGTACTGTGATGCAAGACCAGTTTGCAGTAGAAGAGAGGGTTGAGGTTTCGGGTGGCGAAGAGCGTGGAGACGAGAAAAATGAAGAGTGGAGATTAGGGAGAGCCATAGTTTGCACACAGATTTATATCTGATCAGGGATTTCGCGGGCAGCCGGAGGAGGATTTCGATCCAAACGTCCTGGTTCCATGCCACTTTGCCGCTGGTGTTATGACAATCCCTCTGCCTAGTACTCATTTTTCAATACAGGCAAGTGAGTAGCAATATGAAATCCCAGTTCTTTTCAAGATTGTATTGAGAAAACATACAAAAGAAGCGATATTTACAAGATAGAACATGACAAGAAAAGGCTGTATAGTTGCCACCAATGTAAGTATATGTCTCAACAATAGGAATGTATTTGTCTTTTGCCAACAGCCAAATTATTTTTGGAGGAGCTCTTCTTTTTTTTCTTTTCTTTTTTTCCTTTTTATAAATAGGATTAAAGTGTAAATTGAAAATAACCAACCCATTTCAACCGCAAAAAAGTTGTCTGGAGATTTTTTTTATTTATTATTATGGGATTTTCATGCTGCCATAGAGTGGCCATTTCCCCCTTTTTCTTTTTCTATCAAGCACAAGTTCCCATTAGTTGTTTTCGTTGAGTCATAAAAAAAAAAGAAAAAAGAAAAGTTGTTTTCATTGGAGTATGAAATTTGGATAAATGATTTTGAATGAGTGTATATTGATCACACAAAAGATAGTCTATATGCTATCTGCGAGATAACGAAAAAAGAAAATGAGCTCCAAATTGGTGGAAGTTTATTATTATTATTATTATTATTATTATATCCCAAGAGATTGTTATATCATGCACAAAAATCTATAAAACTAAAAAAATTAATTTTCAATATCATCATAACAATCATGACGGGGATACAATAGCCTCTAATGAATCCAAGGAACTTCAATAGAAATAAAATGAGAAGTATTTAATTTGTAGTTTTTGAACCAAGCAAATCTATGGATGCCTTGAATTACTTAGGATTACTTATTGTCCTAGTTGTGATAAGGTTGTGCAAAAGTACTTTAAATCAGTTAGTTCGGCTTGAACTGAATGCTCACCATGCCCAAGAATAAGATTGACAATGTTTCTTGAAACGGTATTTCAGCTGGAAATGAGATGCAGTGCATAATGACGAATAAATTACACAAGATTTTGTTAAGAAGCATTCAAATCTGTAGAACAAGTTACTGGAGAAGCAAAAAACAAGTTCTATTTGAACTCATAACTTTACAAATAAATGGCCCCAAAATCCATGTCTTGTAACATTAATGCATGACTTACCTTCTGGCCGAAGCAGGGCCCTCTTTACAAATTAAACTCTATAGCTCGTAATCTAGAATCATCATGATTTGAATATCTATATTGATATACAAGCCTAATAAAACTGTGTACACATTTCACAACCTGTAACTTCGGGCACTGTTTCCAGATCAAATCAAGAACAACAATGAGGCTCAATTTGCTGTTCTTTGGTTGTGATAGAACTGCAAATATCAGTGGATTCGCATTATTTGGCAAGAAAATATGGAGCAGTCCAGAACATCCAATTTGCTGATTAAGCTGATGATGGTGCCTTATCGAGTAGACACACAGCAATCAGTTTAGTGATTCCAGATTCCTCGACGTATTGCATATGTAAACACTGAACAGATTGCATATCCCGATTCTGAAGAATAACCATTCCCAAGTGTATTCGAGTGTGTTTTCAAATACACTTGAGAGGGTTAATTTTTTAAAATAAGTTTGACCATTGTTATTTTGCTAACTTTTCTTTCCCGACGTCGATATGTAAGTTGTATGAGCAGGTCAGTATGCATTGCATGTCCCTTGCCATTCTTTCACCCCATCTGCCCTGGTTTTGTCTATTTCTTTCAATTTAAAGTTGATATCATCCACTAGTAACTTGGTTCTAGGTTCTGGCACCATTCCCTTTAGCATCATTTCATTAAAATATTTGAGTGCATTCCTGATCCTTCCATTATAATATAGTCCATGAATCATGATCGTGTAGGATCGATTATCAGGTCCCGTTCCACTATTCTCCATCTCATCCCAAATCTTTTTCGCCCTCGCTTCATTTCCCCATTTCATAAACAACCTCAAGATCAAGTTGTAAGTATCTGCAAGCAGCTTGCATCCATTCTTCTCCATCATCTCCAAAATCTTATCTACTTCCTCTGGTGTCTTTGCAGAACTTATCAAATAATTATACGTCAAAGCATTTGGTAAACAACTCTCTCCCATTGCTTCCATCTCATTCAACAGCTCATGAACTTTTTCCATCCGTTGAATCTTGCACAAATGTTTGATAAGCGTATTATAAGTAGATGCATTTGGTGTGCAACCCTTTAAACTCATCTCACTAAAAATCTGAAGAGCCTCTGGAACCCTCTTCTTGAAACACAATCCATCCATAACACAGTTGCAAATAGCTGCATCTGGTGCACAGTCCTTCTCCCACATTGTCTGGAGCAACTTCTTTGCTGTGCTGATTTTTCCGGACTTGCTCAATGAATTGATGAAATTCCCATAAGTAAATTTATCCGGCTTGGAGTTTGATGCCAAAATATCCTTCCAGAACCTCTTCGCATCACGAAAACTACCCAACACACACCATCCATTTAAAATAATGTTCCAAGTCTTAATATCATCCCTAAATTCACTTTTCTTATTGCGGAATAATACCTCAGCTTCCTCCACATGCTTATGCCGACACAATGACAGCAGAAGTGTTTGAAATGCAACTAAGTCACGCTCAAGGCCAAATCCTTCAATCTTGTGGAAAAATCCAATTGCTTCATCAACTTTATGGGCTCCGGAAAGTCTACTTACCGTAATAGCAAAAGTACGTTGATCAATCAAATGCCTTCCCATTGACATTTCATCAAACACTTGAAAAAATTCGTCAAATTGTTTCATTCGCCCAAGAATATCAAGGATTTCATTGTAGATGCAAGTGTCAGGAAAAAACCCACTTGAATTCCTGACTTTACAAACCCATTTGAAGAAAATGTGTGCCGGTCTCCATTCAGATCGATATCTTCTTAGGACGTTGAGAACCAAATCTTTGGATAAGGATACACAGCATTGGTTGAGACATTGCTCCACTTCTTCCAAAGACTTGTATGAATGAAGCTTAAGAACGGTTTGAAACCTGAGAGCCTCATCATTAGTGGAGTTTCCACATGGGTCTTGCTGAGATGAAATTGTGGGTTTGTGATCAGTCATAAAATCACATGAATTAATTTGATGGTAATGTTGGACAAGTACTGAAGAAAAAAGGAATTTTGGAGAAATAAATGGTTTGTATACGGCATGAACTGCGTGAGGACGTTTTAGTAAACAATGAAGGTGCCCGGATAATTTTGCCAATCGCCTGAATGAGAAATTCATATTGAAAAGTTGAAGAAGAAGCTTGCCAGTGAAAAAAAACACTCAGTAAGGGTATATCTGCATTGACTGCAATTAGATTTCACTAACTGAGGTAAATCTTCAAGCGTAGATCATGCAGTGCTAGCGGCGCGTGCAACGGTGTCAATGGTTGCAGTGGCTTGGGAGCTTCAATGGTTGCTGCGGAGAGGATTGGTGACCACAGTCAAATTACAGGGTTGTTTTTTGTTTTTCTCTATTTTTTGTAAAGAAAAAATCTAAAAAAATATACATCAGTTTTATTTTCTTTTTTTCTTATTTTTCCCTGAACCCCATCAAATCCCTAGGATGTCTTTCCACATCAACCAAAACAGCTAAGACAAAGTAACGTTTTCAAGTCAACAATGAACATTTTCCAGCTAAGCATAAATATGATTCATTATCTATCAATATAGTGTGTTGATTTACCACAGAAAGCTATGGAAGGCATTCAACAAACAAGATTTTCATCATGTAAGATTTTCATCATGTAAGACAATCATCTAGCAATAACACAGGCCCTAATATTCTTAATCAAGAAACTGAACAAGATACACACGAATTGAATATTCTGATTGGTTTATGAGCAAGTAACTAAAGCATCTTTTTAAGTAAAAATTTTGTGGAGAGTGGAGACAGACACCGGTTGAATTATCTCATGACAAGCTATGAGGAAACTACGTCAATTTTCCTCTGTGAAAAACACCATATATAATTAGACTGCCACCAAATATACTTATTTTCTCAGGTCTGAAGTAGAAAAAACTGGGCAAACTTTCTTAATTAGCAAAAATACAGAAAAAGTACTAACTTTCTCAATTCCTGCGACAACCATTTGTATCACTATCTTCCTTGACCTTCTGTGTTTGACCCATTCTCATATTCCGAGAANCAAAAAAAAAAAAAAAAAAAAAAAAAAAAAAAAAAAAAAAAATCTTTCATTCAAATTTTCGGTGAGCAAAACACGAAAGCCGAACGATTACTCACTATGATGAGAAGGATGGGGAGGAACGGTCAATCGCTTGAAGTTACCTGGCAGGTAAACACAGTAACAAAGCAGCCCCCAACTCCATCGCGTGGGATATCATGGAATTTTAAGGATCGTGTTTTTGTCTAACAGCCATACCAATCTTTATTGTAGAAAACACAAGGCGACCAAATCAATATACGGGGCATTTGCAAATATGGCCTCCCCACATCAAAATTTCAAGGTCAAAGGCCTCATATAGTTTTTTTGGTCAATAAGCCTTCTTCTAATTAAAAGTTAATCAAAATATTAATTAATAGGGTTTGTGGGCCAATCGAGAAACACCACCCAAATCAATAGTAAGATTCTCATCTCTCTCTTCCTCTCTTATCTTCATTTCTTCCTTCCATCGCATCATACCCATTTTTCTCCCATTTTTATCATTCTCCATCTTCATTTCATTTCTAACTTTTTTAACCTCTTCATTTTCTCTTCTCCAAAAAAATATAAATTAGAATCAAAGATTAATGATATTTTCATTCTCATGCAATACATGTTTTTATAGGATCATTGGAATATCAGTATAAGGTATTTTATTTGGCCATTTATGTTTTCATGTGTGTGGATTATCAGCTACTCAAGTAATTTGATTTCTCATTCAGTTTGTTAAAACATTTATTTCTGTCGGTTAAATTATATATTTCAGTCGGTCAATAGCCTTCAGTCGGTCGGTTAAATCATATATTACAGTCAGTCTGTCGGTTAAATCATATATCACAGTCACTTAATATCATTCAGTCAGTCGGTTCATATTCAGTAGGTTGAAACATTTATTTCCGTAGGTTAAGTTATGCATTGCAGTCGGTCAATATCATTCAATCAGTCGGTTATAGTTATATATTTCCAACTCCCTTACATCCATTATTTATACTTTTTTTTTTCAGATTGTGTGGACAGCGATATAATTCAAATCTTAATTAATTTTGATGGTGAATGGAAGGTTGACGGTGAACATAAATATTCATGGTGTGAGGGAAGTAATTCGAGATGGCATGCTATATCTATTGATGATAGTAATGTAAGTATTGAAGATGTTGAAGATGCAATTTTTGAGACACTTCATTTGAATAGATATGATATGGTATTGAAGCTAAGTTACTTGCCGAAATTTGAGGCATGTAATCCAATGCCAATATATATAAAAAGCTCAAGAGCATTGACAACATATCTGTCTTTTGGCGTTTCAAATGTTAGACATTTGTTTCATGTTGAAATTATCAAAACAAGTGGCTTTGAAACAAGTTATGAAAAAAAATGACAATGCTAAAGATCTTGAAGTTTGTAGAGATCATAATGATGAGATGGTTGACAATTGTGAAACTGAAGTATATGGTGGTAATGAGAGAACATATGATGAATATTTTGATGGAGTATTTTTTGAGAATGACTTAGACAATGAAATGAATGAGCATGAGAATGGGGTGGATGAAATAACAAGTATTGATAATGTGATAACAGAAATTGTTGAGAATGAATTTGTTGTGAATGAAGAGAATAATGTTGAAGAGAATCATGTTGAAGAGTTTACATTGTGTACAACACATAATACACAAGTTGAATTTTCTTATCATGAACAAGATGTGCAAGATTCTACATTATTAGCCACAGTAGGAGATGCTGAAGGGAATGTGACTTATTCTTTTAATGATTTGTCTAATTTTTTTGTCGGTCAAGAGTTTGAGAGTAAAGATGAATTTCAAACAGAATTGTTTAAGATTTGTTTAAATGCGTCCTTTGAAATAGATGTTAGAAAATCCAACAAAAAAATGTATGATGTTAGATGTGTCACACCGAGTTGCAGTTGGAAAATACGTGCATCACAAATAGAGAATTCATCACGATTCTCTATACGTGTTTATCATAACACACATACTTGTGACCTTTCATATCGGAGGAAAATGCATCGACAAGCAACATCAGACTTTGTAGCAAAGATTTTGGTTGAAAATTTTAAAGAACAACTCAGTTTGCCTGAACCAAAAACCATAATTACAATGATGCAAAATAAAGGTGTTGAAATTAGTTACTTCAAAGCATGGAGGGGAAGACAACTTGCTTTGGATAAGTTACTTGGCAGAAGAGAGTTATCGAATTATGCCTTCATATTTGTACATGATTGAACAATTGAACAGAGGCTCGAAAAATGATTTTGTGACAGATTCAACAGGTAGATTTAAATATATGTTTCTAGCATACGGGGCATGCATTGATGGATTTCGTAGAATGAGAAAAGTTATATCTGTCGATGGAACATTTTTAAAATACAAATATAGAGGTTGTTTACTTGTTGCTACAGCCCAAGATGGTGACTTTCATCAATTTCCTATAGCATGGGCCATAGTTGACTCTGAGAATGATGATTCATGGACTTGGTTTTTGCAGAAGTTGAAAGACTTTATTAATGATGATCGTAACTTGGTAATTATTTCTGACAGACATATATCTATTATTAATGTTGTTCGTACTGTATATGAGCATGCATCACATGTACATTGCTCGTGGCATCTTTCACATAACCTTAAAAGAGCGTCTGGCGGAAAAGGTGGGATTGATTTGTTTATGAAAACAGCATATGCATACAAAGTGTCTGAATTTGATGAGTTGTACGGATGTTTGAAAGAGAGGTATCCCAACATTGCATCGTATCTTGAAATGCATTCATCTCCTGACAAATGGTCTATAGAGCTTATTCCCTTGGTGCTAGATACAATATAATGACGACAAATGGGGTAGAGTCAATAAATGCAAAACTTAAGACTGAAAGAGAGATGCCTATTGTAGCATTGTTGGATGCAATTCATAAATTAACTCAAAGTGGTTCAACAAGCATCGAAATGCAGCAGGTTCAGCTACGACGACACTTACTCCATCGACAGAGGCTATCTTGAGAGCTAATTTTACATTGTCACAACGGTTAAAAGCATCTCAACTCAATGCATTTGAGTATCAAGTATACGGTGATGGGAAGGATGAAGTTGTTAATTTATCTGATAGATCTTGTAGTTGTCGAGTGTTTCAAATTGATAAAATTCCATGCGCTCATGCAATTGCAGCAATTTATGGGGCAAAATTAGATTTGTATGACTTTAACTCGCCCTACTACTCATCACAAATGTGGGCCCTCGCTTATGCTGATACCATATATCCGGTGCCCATTGCAAATGAATGGAACATTCCAGATCATTTTAAATACAATGTACTTTCCCCGGATGTCAAGAGGAAACGTGGTAGAGCACAAAAAGAAAGAATTCTTTCTATTGGAGAGTTTGGTCGGAAGCTAACTAAAAAATGTTTTGTATGTCATTAATCTAGCCATTGCCGAAAAAAATGCCCTAAGAGACAGACTGATGTGTAGACGAGTTGTTCAATTTTTTGTTTACGATGTTGTATTTGCATGTTGATTAGTTTTTGTCAAGTTTGTTGTTTGAACAGGTTGTGCATGCAGATATAATTTGAATTGTCATTTACTGGTTTAATGCATATATATTCAGTCAGTTCAATGTGTTTAATCAATCGGTTACTGTATGTAGTCAGTCAGTTCAATGTGTTTCAGACTGATGTGTATTAGTTTTTGTCAAGTTTGTTGTATGAACAGGTTGTGCATGCAGATATAATTTGAATTGTCATTTAATGGTTTAATGCATATATATTCGGTCTGTTCAATGTGTTTAATCAGTCGGTTAAACGTATATATATATATATATGTTGTTTCAATGTTTTTAATCAGTCTGTTGCTGAATATATTTCAGTCGGTTCAATGCAAATATATTTCAGTGTTTAATCATTCAGTTAATGCATATATTTCAGTTAGTTCAATGTGTTCAATCAGTCAGTTAATGCAAATATATCAGTCGGTTCAATGTGTTCAAAATCAGTTAGTTTAAAAGCATACATTTCAATTAACGTATAGCGTTTCAGTGGGATACACTCTTTATTTCGGTCGGCTATACCATACATTGCTGTCGGTTATACCATGTATTTCAGTCACTTCAGCGTGTTTAATCATTTGGTTAATGTAAATATATCAGTTGGTCAAATGTAAAATCGGTCGGCTAATGAAAATATATCGGTCGGTTAATGCAAGAATATCAGTCGGTTAATGAATATAGTTACTAAATCAATCGGTATAATTACTAAATGTCATATAACTCTAATAGTCTATCTGATAGTCAGTATAATCGATTGAAATTGTATGTTATATATAGAGTATAGTTACTAAATTCCATACAACCCTAATTGGGTATAACAAATCATTCACATATAGAGTATAGTTACTAAATGTCATATAACTCTAATAGTCTATGAGAAAGTTAGATGATTTATAAGGTTGAAATGACATTATCATCGATTGCTCATTACAAATCAATCATATATAGAGTATAGTTGCTAAATGTCATATTTTACTCAGTTAATGAAACTTTAGTTGGTTTAGTGTGTTTAATCAGTCGGTCAAAGCATATGTTTCAGTCGGTTATTAAAAGATATCAGTTGGTTCAATGTGTTTAATCAATCAGTTAATGAATATATTTTAGTCGGTTAAAAAATATATTTGGACATTTGGATTCTTGAACTCATCTAATCGTTTGAACATACTTAATACTCCGTCTTCAATCACCATCAAAGTTGTACGATCGAGTATAGTTACTAAATCAATCACATATAGAGTATAGTTATTAAATATCAGATAACTCTAATAGTCTATCAGAGAGTCAAATGATTTATAAAGTTGAAATGACATTCTCATCGATTGATCATAACAAATCAATCATATATAGAGTATAGTTACAAAATGTGTTTAACCAGTCGGTCAAAGCATATGTTTCAGTCGGTTGTTAAAAGATTTCAGTTGGTTCAATGTGTTTAATCAGTCAGTTAATGAATATATTTCAGTTGAAATTTTGAGGACGAAATTTTTATAATGAGGGGAGATTGTAACACCCCGAATACTTCTAATGGCTTGTATGTGTGTTATGTTAATGTTAATGATGTTTAAAAGCATGATTATGGTTATGAGAACATGGAATGAAAGTTTGTTGAAGTATTTGTTTGTTTGGTTGGTTCGAATTGTGGCGGTAGTTACGGGTTTTAGCATAAATGTTTGGATATTGATTCAAATGATATGAAGTTTCTTCCATTAGATAGCTAAGATATAATACTACAACTTTTATGTTTTGGATTTTGTCCAAATCTTTGTGGAAGATGAGCCAAAAGTGCCTCGAAGTGTGTTGTGCGAATTGTAGTTCCTTTACTGACACATTTTGAGAGAAAAAGTATTACTTTTTACTCAAATATCCAAATGACATCAAACTACTTGGAGATGAAAGCCAAGACATAGATCTACAACTTTCATGTTGACTACTTTGGCTAGTTCGATTGGTAAAATAGACTTTGTGGCCGATATTTGAAGGACCTGAGCAGCAGGTTACGCTGGGAGGAACCGGACCCATGCACGGACACAAGCAGAGGGTCCGTGTATTTTATTTTCAAACGCCGTGGTGGCACGGACCCTTACACGGAACCTTACCCGAGGTCCGTGTATTTAATTTTTGGCAGCTGTAATGGCACGGACCCTTACACGGACCCTTACCCAGGGTCCGTGTTTGTGCAATGTTCCCAAAAAAAGGATGATATTTCAGTAAGTTCAAAGGGTTTAATCGGTCGGTTATTGCATATGTTTCAGTCAGTTAAAAAAATATTTCAGTTGGTTCGGTGGGTTTTATCAGTCGGTTAATTCATATGTTTCAGTCGATTAATAAAATATTTCAGTTGGTTCCGGGGGTTTTATCAGTCGGTTAATTCATATGTTTCAGTCGATTAATAAAATATTTCAGTTGGTTCAATGGGTTTTATCATTCGGTTAATGAATATGTTTCGTCGGTTAATAAATTATTTCAGTTGGTTCAACATGCATTTCAGTCAGTCCAACACACCCACAAAATCATTCATAAAAAACATTATTCAACCATACATCACTTCGACAAACCCATTTCAAATCTATTACATTTGAGAGACCATCACATCAACATAAATCCGAGAGACTCACATCATACAAAATCATTGCAACTTTATAATATTCATTCACCATACCATAGAGATGTTGCTAAATATTTTCTATATGAATTCACAATCTGATCATTCAATGAATATGGAGACTGCTGAGACAACTCCACCTCAAATGTCTTGATCATCCATGCACCGCAATCAGAACTGTAAAATAAATTATTTTAAACTCATAAAAATATATCGAGATCAAATTATATAGTATATCGTGTATTTTTTTAAAAAAAATCCAAAAAATTCAAAAACATACCGGCATTTTGCGGAAAATCTTTGGGCCGTGCTACTTTCCATATGTCTGGAATCTTGACCTTGCAATAATGTAGAAGATGTTGAACTACATCTTCTACCGGCTCAATATAAACATTCATTTCAGCATCTGTGTAGCAACTATGATTGCAATCATAAATAGTAATGATTCAATCTTTCACGTTCACTACAACTGCTACCCAATGTATACGCAAATTTAATGGAATCAATATGAAAGATGCATTTGCCCATGGTACTGAACTCCAACGACGACAATATCCATCAACATAGCGAAATAAATTCTTCCACTTGCTATTTTCAAAATCATGAGGAGCATTACGATATGCGAAGACTATATCTTGAGAAAAATATGGATCCATTATGGCAACATCCTGTTTTATCAAATGTGGGTATGTCTTCTGCAACACAGATAGACTGTACATGCTCTCTTGTATGTGCTGCACATGTTGGAAGCATGTTATATATATAATATTATGATTAGAACATAAATCGAACACAAAATCCTACTCACGCTTTGATCGAGCCATTGCCTCGGATTGAGAAGGTCCGTAAACCACGACTTGTAATATGATCCAAACACACCTGCTTTAAATAGATCATTCAATCTACTTATTTCTTTAGTAACAGTTGGAAATACTTTCTTAATGGAAACACATTGCACCGGTTCAAATGAACCATTGTAAGGACCGGTATAACCAAGTGCTGCCAAAGCAGGTGTCTCGGGTAGCTGTACATATGGAGAGCGACAAAATTGAGATTTCGTACTCTTCCGAGCATCTACATATGTAATGCATGTGTTTTAGATACTAGTACATATCGTCAAATCATAATTTCAAAAAAATAAGAATAAAGTACAATACATACCTTGTGAACTACGAGAGATGGTGTGATTTCCTGTGGTAATGGCTTATCGTTAACAAACATAGTTGCTGCATCACCAGCACCAACTAGGCTAGCATGTGCAGCTTCTTTATCACCACATTCAACGATAGAGGTCTTTTGTGGATCACCTACAACTAAAATAAAGTATTGTATCATAATAAAATAAATTATTATTTCAAATATATAATTTACGAACACTTAACACATATTACTATTCTTTTTCTTGGACCGTGCGTAGAAAATAATCCGTTCTCCAAATCGTTGTCGTTTGGTGGAAGGTGGCTCATCTACGATTCAACAAATAAATCAAGTTAAATAAAAATATGTAAACGTTTAAATTAAAATTGAAAATCAAGCGTACGATGATGGGTGGCGTTGTTAAGTGGATCAAACACTTCTTCCTCTCGGCTCATTCCTTCATTCAAGTCTCGATTGACAGAAGTTACCTCTTTGACTGGGTTATCTATAATTTAACAAATTAAATATCATTAGTGAAATAAAAAAGAATACTACAATTTGGATTTAAAAGAAAATATACCAAGATGTGTAAGAGGAGATATGAATGGTTCAACAATCGCCTCTTGCCCAAGAGTCACTCCTTGATTGGAAACAGTTGTCCCTAGCTCACCTACAATTAAAAAAAACATATTATTATAATCAGATAAATAATTATATCTAACATTTTAAAACTCACAGAGCTTACATTTTTCAAGGGTCTTCTTTTTCTTAGATTGTGCAAAGACAGTGTTTGGTTCATCCAAACGTCTTTTGGATGAACTTGAAATGTTCAAAACTTCCATTATACGTTCAAGTTTGCTATCCAAATTTGAAATCATATCTTTCAACTCCACAAAGTTTCTGTCCACGTGCTCTTGTAAAGCTTTAACTTGTCCACTAGTATCTGATTTGCCGAGGACATCATCTCGTTCGACTTGATGGGATTGTTTTTCTAGTGCTTTCTTGGCTGGACAAAGTTTAGAAGACCTCTTTGACTTATTTTTGGGACAAAGTTTCCTTTCATGGACTTCTTCTTTGGATTGAAAGGTCTCTTTAGATTCACAAAGAGTGGGATTCTTAGTGCAGTACACAGATTTTCCCTCCAACAACAATGAATTAATATAGGACAAATGGGAATCTGTACAAGAATCTTCAATGAAAATATTTCTAATATAAGGAGCAATAGATTCTTGATCTGTAGGTGACAAAATACTCCTAACAATCTGTAAATTTAACATATTTTAAATTAGTAATACACAAATAGAAAATATATTAATAAACTAAATTATATGCTGAATACACTAACCTTTTTACCACTCTGATGCATCTAAAATGTCAATATATCTAGGAGATTCTTTTTTAGACCAGTTGTTGGAAATCCATTGGCACATGCATGGAAGAGATGTATTGTCTCCTTCTCTTTGTTTCGCAAAAGGCTGCCCAATACCACGAACGCATTCGTATGCAAGAATCTAAATTAAAAAATTATAAAAACACATATAATCAACCATATTCGAATCATATGGAAAAATGAAAAAAAAAAATTTAATTACCTGTTGCGGATTGATGAATCCAACCGTATCATGGGTTCCACTGTTCGAAGACTTACCATTTTCTGCTTTTTTGCTCAACACAACTTCTTTTTTCTTCAAATCAAGCTTCATATCACAAACAACTCTTTTGAAAGCTATTGTATCCCAAGGGTACTCATTAAAAACATCAAAATCATCAATCAGTCTAAAAATCTCTTTATCAACTTGAGGATTCTTAACTGGAGCTATAGGCCATAGTACACCACAAACGAAGTACAAACAAGCCATCTTCACTCTCTTTATACTCCACACTTTTCAAATCCTTCAACTTCATTTCAACCAGGACATTGACTTCATGGTTGAAATGAAGTTGAAGGATTTGAAAAGTGTGGATGAGTTGTTGAGTATAAAGAGAGTGAAGATGGCTTGTTTGTACTTCGTCTGTGGTGTACTATGGCCTATAGCTCCAGTTAAGAATCATCAAGTTGATAAAGAGATTTTTAGACTGATTGATGATTTTGATGTTTTTAATAAGTACCCTTGGGGTACAATAGCTTTCAAAAGAGCTGTTTGTGATCTGAAGCTTGATTTGAAGAAAAAAGAAGTTGTGTTGAGCAAAAAAGTAGAAAACGGTAAGTCTTCGAACAGTGGAACCCATGATATGGTTGGATTCATCAATCCTCTACATGTAATTAAAATTTTTTTGCATTTTTCCATATGATTCGAATATGGTTGATTATATGTGTTTTTTTAATTTTTGAATTTAGATTCTTGCATACGAATGCGTTCGTGGTATTGGGGAGCGTTTTGCGAAACAAAGAGAAGGAGACAATACATCTCTTCCATGCATGTGCCAATGGATTTCCAACAAGTGGTCTAAAAAAGAATCTCCTATATATATTGACATTTTAGATGCATCAGAGTGGTAAAAAGGTTAGTGTATTTAGCATATAATTTAGTTTATTAACATATTTTCTATTTGTGTATTACTAATTTAAAATATGTTAAATTTACAGATTGTTAGGAGTATTTTGTCACCTACAGATCAAGAATCTATTGCTCCTTATATTAGAAATATTTTCATTGAAGATTCTTGTACAGATTCCCATTTGTCCTATATTAATTCATTGTTGTTGGAGGGAAAATCTGTGTACTGCACTAAGAATCCCACTCTTTGTGAATCTAAAGAGACCTTTCAATCCAAAGAAGAAGTCCATGAAAGGAAACTTTGTCCCAAAAATAAGTCAAAGAGGTCTTCTAAACTTTGTCCAGCCAAGAAAGCACTAGAAAAACAATCCCATCAAGTCGAACGAGATGATGTCCTCGGCAAATCAGATACTAGTGGACAAGTTAAAGCTTTACAAGAGCACGTGGACAGAAACTTTGTGGAGTTGAAAGATATGATTTCAAATTTGGATAGCAAACTTGAACGTATAATGGAAGTTTTGAACATTTCAAGTTCATCCAAAAGACGTTTGGATGAACCAACCACTGTCTTTGCACAATCTAAGAAAAAGAATACCCATGAAAAATGTAAGCTCTGTGAGTTTTAAAATGTTAGAGATAATTATTTATCTGATTATAATAATATGTTTTTTTAATTGTAGGTGAGCTAGGGACAACTGTTTCCAATCAAGGAGTGACTCTTGGGCAAGAGGCGATTGTTGAACCATTCATATCTCCTCTTACACATCGTGGTATATTTTCTTTTAAATCCAAATTGTAGTATGCTTTTTTATTTCACTAATGATATTTAATTTGTTAAATCATAGATAACCCGGTCAAAGAGGTAACTTCTGTCAATCGAGACTTGAATGAAGGAATGAGCCGAGAGGAAGAAGTGTTTGATCCACTTAACAACGCCACCCATCATCATACGCTTGATTTTCAAATTTTAATTTAAACGTTTACATATTTTTATTTAACTTGATTTATTTGTTGAATCGTAGATGAGCCACCTTCCACCAAACGACAACGATTTGGAGAACGAATTATTTTCTACGCACGGTCCAAGAAAAAGAATAGTAATATGTGTTAAGTGTTCGTAAATTATATATTTGAAATAATAATTTATTTTATTATGATACAATACTTTATTTTAGTTGTAGGTGAGCCACAAAAGACCTCTATTGTTGAATGTGGTGATAAAGAAGCTGCACATGCTAGCCTAGTTGGTGCTGGTGATGCAGTAACTATGTTTGTTAACGATAAGCCATTACCACAAGAAATCACACCATCTCTCATAGTTCACAAGGTATGTGTTGTACTTTATTCTTATTTTTTTGGAATTATGATTTGACGATATGTACTAGTATCTAAAACACATGCATTACATATGTAGATGCTCGGAAGAGTACGAAATCTCAATTTTGTCGCTCTCCATATGTACAGCTACCCGAGACACCTGCTTTGGCAGCACTTGGTTATACCGGTCCTTACACTGGTTCATTTGAACCGGTGCAATGTGTTTCCATTAAGAAAGTATTGTCAACTGTTACTAAAGAAATAAGTAGATTGAATGATCTATTTAAAGCAGGTGTGTTTGGATCATATTACAAGTCGTGGTTTACGGACCTTCTCAATCCGAGGCACTGGCTCGATCAAAGCGTGAGTAGGATTTTGTGTTCGATTTATGTTCTAATCATAATATTATATATATAACATGCTTCCAACATGTGCAGCACATACAAGAGAGCATGTACGGTCTATCTGTGTTGCAGAAGACATACCCACATTTGGTAAAACAGGATGTTGCCCTAATGGATCCATATTTTTCTCAAGATATAGTCTTCGCATATCGTAATGCTCCTGATGATTTTGAAAATAGCAAGTGGAAGAATTTATTTCGCTATGTTGATGGATATTGTCATCATTGGAGTTCAGTACCATGGGCAAATGCATCTTTCATATTGATTCCATTAAATTTGCCTATACATTGGGTAGCAGTTGTAGTGAACGTGAAAGATGGAATCATTACTATGTATGATTGCAATCATAGTTGCTACACAGATGCTGAAATGAATGTTTATATTGAGCCGGTAGAAGATGTAGTTCAACATCTTCTACATTATTGCAAGGTCAAGATTCCAGACATTTGGACAGTAGCACGGCCCAAAGATTTTTCGCAAAATGCCACCGGGTATGTTTTTGAATTTTTGGATTTTTTTAAAAAAGAATACACGATATACTATATAATTTGATCTCGATATATTTTTATGAGTTTAAAATAATTTATTTTACAGTTCTGATTGCGGTGCATGGATGATCAAGACATTTGAGGTGGAGTTGTCTCAGCAGTGTCCATATTCATTGAATGATCAGATTGTGAATTCATATAGAAAATATATAGCAACATCTGTATGGTATGGTGAATGGATTTCATAAAGTTGCAATGATTTTGTATGATGTGAGTCTCTCAGATTTATGTTGATGTGATGGTCTCTCAAATGTAATAGATTTGAAATGGGTTTGTCGAAGTGATGTATGGTTGAATGATGTTTTTTATGAATGACTTTGTGGGTGTGTTGGACTGACTGAAATGAATGTTGAACTAACTGAAATATTTTATTAATCGACTGAAACATATGAATTAACCGACTGATAAAACCCGCAGAACCAACTGAAATATTTTTTTAACCGACTGAAACATATGCAATAACCGACCGATTAAACCCATTGAACTTACTGAAATATCATCCTTTTTGTTTGGGAAAATTGCACATACACGGACCCTGGGTAAGGGTCCGTGCCATTACGGCTACCAAAAATTAAATACACGGACCCCGGGTAAGGGTCCGTGTAAGGGTCCGTGCCATCACGGCGTTTGAAAATAAAATACACGGACCCCCTGCTTGTGTCCGTGCATGGGTCCGGGTCCTCCCAGCATAACCTGCTGCTCAGGTCCTTCAAAAATCGGCCACAAAGTCTATTTTTCCAATCGAATTAGCCAAAGTAGTCAACATGAAAGTTGTAGATCTATGTCTTGGCTTTCATCTCCAAGTAGTTTGATGTCATTTTGATATTTGAGTAAAAAATAATACTTTTTCTCTCAAAATGTGTCGGTAAAGGAACTACAATTCGCACAACACACTTCGGGGCACTTTTGGCTCATCTTCCACAAAGATTTGGATAAAATCCAAAACATAAAAGTTGTAGTATTATATCAAAGCTATCTAATGGAAGAAACCTCATATCATTTGAATCAATATCCAAATATTTATGCTAAAACCCGTAACTACCACCACAATTCGAACCAACCAAACAAACAAATACTTCAACAAACTTTCATTCCATGTTCTCATAACCATAATCATGCTTTTAAACATCATTAACATTAACATAACACACATACAAGCCATTAAAAATATTCGGGGTGTTACAATCTCCCCTCCTTATAAAAATTTCATCCTCAAAATTTCAACTGAAATATATTCATTAACTGACTGATTAAACACATTGAACCAACTGAAATCTTTTAATAACCGACTGAAACATATGCTTTGACCGACTGATTAAACACACTAAACCAACTAAAGTTTCATTAACCGACTAAAATATGACATTTAGCAACTATACTCTATATGTGATTGATTTGTAATGAGCAATCGATGAGAATGTCATTTCAACCTTATAAATCATCTGACTCTCTCATAGACCATTAGAGTTATATGACATTTAGTAACTATACTCTATATGTGATTGATTTGTTATACCAGCTTAGGGTTGTATGGCATTTAGTAACTATACTCTATATATAACATACAATTTCAATCGATTATACTGACTATCAGATAGACTATTATAGTTATATGATATTTGGTAATTATACCGATTGATTTAGTAACTATATTCATTAACCGACTGATATTCTTGCATTAACCGACCGATATATTTTCATTCGCCGACCGATTTTACATTTGACCGACTGATATATTTACATTAACCAAATGATTAAACACGCTGGAGTGACTGAAATACATGGTATAACCGACCGCAATGTATGGTATAACCGACCGAAATAAAGAGTGTATCCCACTGAAACGCTATACGTTAATTGAAATGTATGCTTTTAAACCAACTGATTTTAAACACATTGAACCGACTGATATATTTACATTAACTGACTGATTGAACACATTGAACTGACTGAAATATATGCATTAATTGAATGATTAAACATTGAAATATATTTGCATTGAACTAGGGATGGCAATGGGTAGGGTATGGGTCGGATTTCATACATCCATCCCTATACCCATTTATTAAATTCATCCCCATACACATACCCATACCCATCGGGTATTGAATTTCATCCCCATCCCCATACCCATCGGATTATCGGATACTCATACCCTACCCAAATACCCAATTATCATATACAATTGAATTTTTTCAAATTTAAATTGTTTCAATGAAGTTATGAATATTTAAAAAATTATTTAAATGAATAATAAGAAAAATTATTCACGCTTTATATTAAGTGTGTGTGTGTGTGTATATATATATAATGAAGTTTTATATATTTTCTTCTCTTTTAATATACAAAGCATTGTTTTCTTTAATTTTCAAATTTATGATTATATGTATTGAAAACTCCGAAAATCGGTGGATTGACTGATGAATCTTTAATATAAATAAATATAATTACTATATATATATATATACATACATATATATATATATATATATATATTTATATATATTAATTTAAACGGGTATTCGGGTCGGGTGTGGGTCGGATTATATCAAACCCGCCTCCATACCCGAACCCGAAAATCCCCATACCCGATCACCCAATTATTTAATCGGGTCTAAAAACCCCTCCATACCCTCTTCTATTCGGGTCGGGTATCGGATCCTCCAACGGGTTCGGAGGAAATTGCCATCCATACATTGAACCGAATGAAATATATTCAGCAACAGAATGATTAAAACATTGAATCAACAAATATATATATACGTTTAACCGACTGATTAAACACATTGAACAGACCGAATATATATGCATTAAACCACTAAATGACAATTCAAATTATATCTGCATGTACAATCTGTTCATACAACAAACTTGACAAAAACTAATACACATCAGTCTGAAACACATTGAACTGACTGAACTATATATAATAACCGATTGATTAAACACATTGAACTGACTGAATATATATGCATCAAACCAGTAAATGACAATTCAAATTATATCTGCATGCACAACCTGTTCAAACAACAAACTTGACAAAAACTAATCAACATGCAAATACAACATCGTAAACAAAAAATTGAACAACTCGTCTACATATCAGTCTGTCTCTTAGGGCATTTTTTTCGGCAATGGCCAGATTCATGACATACAGCACATTTTTTAGTTCGCTTCCGACCAGACTCCCCAATAGAAGGAATTCTTTCTTTTTGTGCTCTACCACGTTTCCTCTTGACATCCGGGGGAAGTACATTGTATTTAAAATGATCTGGAATGTTCCATTCATTTGCAATGGGCACCGGATATATGGTATCAGCATAAGCGAGGGCCCACATTTGTGATGAGTAGTAGGGCGAGTAAAAGTCATACAAATCTAATTTTGCCCCATAAATTGCTGCAATTGCATGAGCGCATGGAATTTTATCAATTTGAAACACTCGACAACTACAAGATCTATCAGATAAATTAACAACTTCATCCTTCTCATCACCGTATACTTGATACTCAAATGCATTGAGTCGAGATGCTTTTAACCGTTGTGACAATGCAAAATTAGCTCTCAAGATAGCCTCTGTCGATGGAGTAAGTGTCGTCGTAGCTGAACCTGCTGCATTTCGATGCTTGTTGAACCACTTTGAAGTTAATTTATGAATTGCTCCAACAATGCTACAATAGGCATCTCTCTTTCAGTCTTAAGTTTTGCATTTATTGACTCTACTCCATTTGTCGTCATTATATTGTATCTAGCACCAGGGAATAAGCTCTAGACCATTTGTCAGGAGATGAATGCATTTCAAGATACGATGCAATATTGGGATACCTCTCTTTCAAACATCCGTACAACTCATCAAATTCAGACACTTAGTATGCATATGTTGTTTTCATAAACAAATCAATCCCACCTTTTCCGCCAGACACTCTTTTAAGGTTCTGTGAAAGATGCCACGAGCAATGTACATGTGATGCATACTCATATACAGTACGAACATCATTAATAATAGATATATGTCTGTCAGAAATGATTACCAAGTTAAGATCATCATTAATAAACTCCTTCAACTTCTGCAAAAACCAAGTCCATGAATCATCATTCTCAGAGTCAACAATGGCCCATGCCATAGGAAATTGATGAAAGTCACCATCTTGGGCTGTAGCAACAAGTAAAAAACCTCTATATTTGCATTCTAAAAATGTTCCATCGACAGATATAACTTTTCTCATTCTACAAAATCCATCAATGCATGTCCCGTATGCTAGAAACATATATTTAAATTTACCCGTTGAATCTGTCACCAAATCAGTTTTCGAGCCTCTGTTCACTTGTTCAATCATGTACAAATATGAAGGCATAATTCGATAACTCTCTTCTACCAAGTAACTTATCCAAAGCAAGTTGTCTTCCCCTCCATGCTTTGAAGTAACTAATTTCAACACCTTTATTTTGCATCATTGTAATTATGGTTTTTGGTTCAGACAAACTGAGTTGTCCTTTAAAATTTTCAACTAAAATCTTTTCTACAAAGTCTGATGTTGCTTGTCGATCATTTTCCTCCGATATGAAAGGTCACAAGTATGTGTGTTATGATAAACACGTAAGAAAATCGTGATGAATTCTCTATTTGTGATGCACGTATTTTCCAACTGCAACTCGGTGTAACACATCTAACATCATAAATTTTTTTGTTGGATTTTCGAACATCTATTTCAAAGGACGCATTTAAACAAATCTTAAACAATTCTGTTTGAAATTCATCTTTACTCTCAAACTCTTGACCGACAAAAAATTAGACAAATCATTAAAAGAATAAGTTACATTCCCTTCAGCATCTCCTACTGTGGCTAATAATGTAGAATCTTGCACATCTTGTTCAGAATAAGAAAATTCAACTTGTGTATTATGTGTTGTACACAATGTAAGCTCTTCAACATTATTCTCTTCATTCACAACAAATTCATTCTCAACAATTTCTGTTACCACATTATCAATACTTGTTATTTCATCCACCCCATTCTCATGCTCATTCATTTCATTGTCTAAGTCATTCTCAAAAAATACTCCATCAAAATATTCATCATATTTTCTCTCATTACCACCATATACTTCAGTTTCACAATTGTCAACCATCTCATCATTATGATCTCTACAAAATTCAAGATCTTTAGCATTGTCAGTTTTTTCATAACTTGTTTCAAAGCCACTTGTTTTGATAATTTCAACATGAAGCAAATGTCTAACATTTGAAATGCCAAAAGACAGATATGTTGTCAATGCTCTTGAGATTTTTATATATTTCGGCAAGTAACTTAGCTTCAATACCATATCATGTCTATCCAAATGAAGTGTCTCAAAAATTGCATCTTCAACATCTTCAATACTTACATTACTATCATCAATAGATATAGCATGCCATCCCGAATTACTTCCATCACACCATGAATAGTTATGTTCACCATCAACCTTCCATTCACCATCAAAATTAATTAAGATTTGAATCATATCGCTGTCCACACAATCTGAAAAAAAAAAGGTATAAATAATGGATGTAAGGGAGTTGGAAATATATAACTATAACCGACTGATTGAATGATATTGACCGACTGCAATGCATAACTTAACCTACGGAAATAAATGTTTCAACCTACTGAATATGAACCGACTGACTGAATGATATTAAGCGACTGTGATATATGATTTAACCGACAGACTGACTGTAATATATGATTTAACCGACCGACTGAATGCTATTGACCAACTGAAATATATAATTTAACCGACTGAAATAAATGTTTTAACAAACTGAATGAGAAATCAAATTACTTGAGTAGCTGATAATCCACACACATGAAAACATAAATGGCCAAATAAAATACCTTATACTGATATTCCAATGATCCTATAAAAACATGTATTGCATGAGAATGAAAATGTCATTAATCTTTGATTCTAATTTATATTTTTTTGGAGAAGAGAAAATGAAGAGGTTAAAAAAGTTAGAAATAAAATGAAGATGGAGAATGATAAAAATGGGCAAGATGCGATGGAAGGAAGAAATGAATAGAAGAGAGGAAGAGAGAGATGAGAACCTTACGTTGATTTGGGTGGTGTTTCTCAATTGACTCACAAACCCTATTAATTAATATTTAAATTAACTATTAATTAATATTTTGATTAACTTTTAATTAAAGGAAGGCCTATTGAAAAAAAAAAAAAAAACTATATGAGGCCTTTGACCTTAAAATTTTGTTGTGGGGTGCAAATGCCCCGATGAAGGAAGATGAAATGGTCGAGAACGAATGGAAAGAGAAGAGGGGCTGGGGAGGAGATTACCGATTAAGTGATAGATATTACCGATTAAGTGATATATTAGGTTTTTTATTATTTAAAATAATAATTTACATAAGGGAAGAATGACATTTGTAGTGAGAGGACTATATGACTTTTTGATGGAGTCTATTTTCCTAAATTTTCCATCAATATATAAGGTTTATAACTCGCCACAAAGCAATAAAAATTGAACGGAATCTAGGTTAAGGGATGAAATGAAGGAACCCAATAACGTGCACACGAGCTTCAAGCTTAGACGTAAAAGAAATAAGAGAATGATCAAAGAAACATATCGACAAACATAAGGAGCGAGGACGGAAGCATATTCGTCACAAAAGCTAACAAAACCTGGAAACGAGCTGAGTTCCAAGCTATCTTCAAGAAAAATGGCTTCTTCCTACACAGGAAGTCGCTCCATTTGTACAAATGGCAATGGACAGTCTACCTCCAAATCGGTGGGCGCGAACTCTCGGCGGGAGCTTGTGCGTGTGTGATGCAATAACGATGAAGCTCTGAGCGTTCGACTTAATAATCGCACTTAAGAGTATCCCGCGTTTTCAAAAATATTATCTTTAAATTATTTGAGAAATGATAATTAAATATTAACATAAATTGTCATATATAAATTGTTATCTATAGATATTGGTACATGATTGATTTTTTCTTTGTTTTTCTCTTCTTCTACTATTAAATTATAACACATTACCAGTCCGAGTGCTCTTCATAATAAAACTCATAAAAAATTTCATTCTTATGGATACTCTGGAAGAAACACAATATTTACGTTATATATTGAGATTCTTGAAATAGCATAAATTTTAATTTTATGTTAATACTTCTAGTTTTATACTAATGCTTCTGAAATATTACAATATTTAGATTTAATATTAATGTTCTTGAAGTAACATAAATTTGATTTTATGTTAATATTTTTATTAATTATATATTAATGCTCTTGAATTAGCACGATTTTTAAATTTAATATTGATTCTCTCGAAGTAGCACAAATTCTAGATTGATATTGATGCTCGTGAAGAAGGAAAACTTTTATTTATATTGATGTTCATGAAATAACACGTTAATTTTTTTTGATAATCTTGATATATCTACAAATTAATGTAAATGTCTAAAATTTATCAATATTTTGAAAAAATATTAATCCAAGATGAAAAGTTAGTCATTATTCTTGAAGAATATTGATCTTCCAAGATTTGTCAAAATTCTTTTGATATAAGATTTGTCAAGAATCTAAATTTTGTCAATATTCATGAAGAATTTTTATTAAATACAAATTAGAATTACATTTGGTTTTATATTTATATACAGTAGTGTATCATTTCTATAATTAGTGTTGAATACAGTTCAATAATAAATATATATCACACATGTAAAATTATATTTTGAGCAATATGACTTAAATCTCCATGATTTTTTGAGATCCCACTCGTAAGTAGTCACAAAAAATTTATCTTTTTTTTATTTTAGATTATAGAAAGATTAGGATAAATTAAATATTTTTTGGATAATTAATAAATATTTGATTAATTCATTACTATGGTAACATAGCTAGATGCGAGTAAATACGATTTTTTAGTATAATTCTCTAACTATAAGTTTATTATCAATTTCTTAAATTACTAATAAAGCTTTAATTATAAATTGTCTTATTTCAATCTTAATATATATTACATATGACAACAAATCATGCCTACTTAAGCTAACATTTCTTATGTTTTCTATAAATATCGTTATTCTAATTATTTTTTTATTTGTTTTATATAATGGTTGTTATGGCTAATATCATCAAACTTGATTTTGAAACACATGATTTAAAGGGAAAAAACTTTTTTTCATGGATTTTGGATGCTGAAATTCATCTTGTCTCTAAGAATATGAGAGATACGATAAAAGAAAAAAACAAAGAATCCCTGCAGGATCGTGCAAAACACTTATTTTTCTTCATCACCATCTCGATAATCGATAGAAAGTTGAGTATCTCATTGTAAAAGAGCCACAAGAACTTTGGAAAAATTTGAAAGAAGTTTGACTATCAAAGAACTGTAATTCTCCCGAAATCCTATTATGAATGGATTCATCTTAGCCTTCAAGATTTCAAATATGTGAGCGATTATAACTGTGCAATATTCAAGATTAGTTCCAATCTCAAACTTTGTGGAGAAAATTATTGCTGATCAAAATTTTCTAGAAAAAACTTTATCAACTTTTCATGGATCAAATGAGCTCCTGCAGCAATATCTTGAGCGTGAATTCAAAAATACTCTGAGCTTATCTCATGCCTTCTAGTTGTTGAACAAAATAATGAGTTACTCATAAAAAATACCAATTGCGCCCAAATCGCTCTACACCAATTTCTGAAGCAAATGGAATGTCATTCCCTGAAGTGAATGCTAACTCAACTCAAAATCATGAAAATGGTAGAGCTTGTGGGCGCGGCTGTAGTCATGGCTAAAGGAAAAATTATCAACAGCAAGATGAAAAGACTACGATCAATAGATCAAGTGGTTGTCGATCTAAAATGGATGATCACGATCAATGGATCAAGTGGTCATTGATCAATCCGACAAGTTTAATTGTGACAATCCGAATTCAACCCTATAAATACTTCCACCCCTTTCATTTTTTTCACACAATTCTCTTACATTTCTCAATCTCTCATTCTCAATTCAAGCTTTATTTACCCATTCTCAAAATATCAATTGTCAATTATTGTCAATTGTTCATTTATTTTCCTAATTACTTCAATTTTATTTTTATACAAATGGCTGGTTCAAGTCGTTGTGGTGAGGGCAAGAGAAAGAACATCATACCCGAGTTTGGGGATCACGATTTTCCTTCATTCAATGTTGACGGATATGATCTTGATTTTTCTGATGAAGAGCAACATGAAGAACAAAAGGTCGTCAAAAATCAATTATATTGACAATGTGTTGCTCAATTCCAAGTCAATAAAGTATGGTAATAAAACATATTATTCATAAATAATTAAAAAACTCAATTATGTTGACGATGACAGAGCAACATTTACTCGGTTGGATATGGATTTAATCTCTTTACAAATGAAAGTGAAATTTTTGGAGATGGACCAACAATTATTCATACCTCCAAAAGAAAGAAGAATTCCAATAACTATCAAAAATCAACAAGTTCAAAAGGGTTTTTCAGTACAAGTCCAGCATGAGTCAAGCCAAGGTGGACCATCATCCAGTTTGGCTGAGCGAGCAGTTGACTCAACTGAACCGACAGTCAGTTTAGCAGCAGAAGTTCAGCTGACAATTGCACCAGCGGAGAACGTGACTTTACTAAATGTTGCTGAGATCCTCAAGACTTTAACTACAAATATTACAGAGGTTTTTGAAAATGACGATAAGAAAACTGACACAACATTTATGATAAATGAATAACCAAATTTGGAAGCTTCAGTTCAGATTAAGAGAATCAAATGGCAGCTGAAATTGAAGTGGAATTTGCGCACGAAACTTTATCTTTAGCATCACGATCAGTTCCAACACCAGTTCAGTCAGTTGAAGTCCCAATTGCTACAGTCACAATCCTAGAATCATTCTTTTTTCTGAATCAGTGAGGGACCAACTTGCTCCAAACCAATCAATGGTTGAAAAGTCAATTTGAGTGGCAAATAAAACTGAAACTGTTGCACTAGTTGAGCAAAATGTCACTCTATCAGCTGAACCAGTTGCAAATACTTTAGTTGAGAAAGTTGATATTCCAGAATCAAGCCATCAATTGACCATTTTTCTTGATCCAAAAGAACATTTGATTGCTAATTCACCTGAGTTAGAGCTTGGAGGAGATCTTAATATGGATAATATTCTGTCAATTCTAACTGGAATCAATGTGCTGCTTACTCAAGTCAAGGCATGACAAAGACTGACTAACTGATGTTTAAAATCTGAAAGACAAAGTGTTCAAAGACCTCTTAGGCATATCTAAATATGTCAACACCAGTTTTAATTTGAAGATAGATTCAATTCACACGTAGCTTTCTGCAAAGTTCGACACTATGTCTGCACAAATGACTTCATTCGTACATATTATGTAAAGATATGTAACTTCCCATAGTGTGACAAAAAGGGGAAGTGAGCCTCAATGAAAAAACGATATATCTAAAGAGGAATCCTCTTCAAAGAAGTGAGATAAAAATAGAGAAGACAATATAGTTGTATTTGCTTCTATCAGTTTACAGAAGTTTTCATCGGTATTATTTGATATTTATTTTATCATTTCATCATAATTTTATATCAGTACAAGTTTTGAATGATGACAAATGGACTTAGTGCTTTTTTCTTTAAACACCAAAAAGGGAGATTGTTGGATAAATTAAGATTTTGGTGTTAAAATTTTTTTAAGGAAAAATTGAATTATACTAAACTGAAGTAACCAATTCCACAAGGTAAAATAAATTAACTAGACCGGACTAAGTCAAGACTAAACTGATGCAGACTAAAATTTATCAGTTTATCAAGTCTATCAGTCGAAGAAATCTTCATACATTATCAAAGACATCAGTTTACGTCTAAGAAAGCTAAATTGATATTTGGATAAAAAATTTTCGTACAAAACTTACTGTAGCAATGTACGATTGTCAGAGAATATTGACGTGGACAAAATACAAGCCAACATACATTTTTTTCTCAGAACAGATACTTTTTTAATCTCGAGACCCTTGGATTCAGAGTCTATAAATAGATAAGGAGTTCAGTTTAGTAAAGTTATATGACTTTTACAAAGATTCAAGCATTCAAGTTTTCAAGTATTTGTATTAAACTCAATAAGTCGAGCACACTTCACAAATAATTTTACTTGATCATTGAAGATCTTTAAGTGTTAGGATATTGCAGTATTATAATTCATTATACTTGATAACTGTTTGTATACTATTATTCATTCAGTTGAGGTATGCTAGGAGTTTATGTTTGGCAATGTTTAAGTCCAAACTGAACTTAGATTTTACAAATTACTTGTATTATCCAAAGTCTTCTAGTATGAGTCTTCCAAAAAGAAGAAGAGGTGACATAGGAAATTGAGTTCTCGGAATATACAGAAATAAACTTGCGTATTTTTCATTTTCAATTTACCATTCAGTTTACAAAGCCAAACCATTATTTGATTTGCTCTAATATATCAGTTTCGCTTCTTTCTACACATATTTGTTAGTCAACGGACATTGACAATCTAGAATATATAATTTAGTTGCCAATCAGACTAAATTAAATTTAAAGAAGCAATTTGTGTCTAGTATTTATTAAATTTCCCCTTTTAAACACTATAACCGATCCTATCAAAGTCTTTATATTGAAGATGCACAATATGCTAGCAAATCTAGTATAAATTTTCTTAGCTTTAAAGATATCCACCAAAATGGATATCATACTGAAACATTGAATGAAAAAAATGTTGAACACCTTTGCACTACGTCTATCATATCTGGCTAGAAGCAAATAAAAAAATTATGTGTACTCTCTTCTGGATGTATCACACAATAATAAAAGCAGCTGAGGCAAACACACACACAAATCAGAATTTTTTGACAAAAAGTTTCATATTATAGCACGATCGACTTGGTCATCCTGGGACATCAATTATGCGAAGAATAATAAATAATTCACGTGAACATGATGATTTTTCATGTGTAACTTATTCACGAGGCAAACTAGTTATAAGACCTCCACCTACTAAGGTTGATGTTGAAATTCAAACTTTATTGGAGAAAATTCATGGTGATATTTGTGGACCCATACACCCACCATGTGGATCATTTCGATACTTAATGATTTTGATTGATGCATCAACTAGGTGGTTATATGTTCTCGAAATATAGTTCTTGCTAGGCTACCTGGGCAAATTATTGAATTATGATATAATTTCCTGATTACTCATTCAAGGCAGTTTGTTTTTTTAATTATGTTGAATTCAAATTACAAGCATTTGATTTATCTTGTATGTAAATCGGGATTTCATTATAGCATTCAGTTTCCTATGTCCATACACTTAATGGCCAGCTTGTAGAAGCATTTATTAAACGGCTGCAATTAATTGCTAGACCACTATTCATGAAAACAAAATTGTCATCTTTTGCTTGGTGTCAAGCTATAATACAAGCTGCATCATTGATTCATGTAAGACCAACTAATTATTACCAATATTCACATTTTCAACTATTATATTGTTGAGAACATGAAGTTTCCCACCTTTGAGTATTTGATTGTTTAGTACAAGTAAACATCCCACCTACACAATGGACCAAAATGGGCCCATGAAGTAGATTTAGAATTTACGTGGGATATGATTCACCATCCATCAATAGATATTTGTAGCCTTTAACAGGTGACTTGTTTACTGCAAGATTTGAATATTGCCACTTTGATGAAACAAATTTTCCAGGACTAAGGGGAGAAAAGTTGTATCCTGAAGAACAAAGAAAAATTTGTTGGAATGAGAAAAGAATATCTCATTATGATCCTAGAAATAATCAAATTGAACAAGAGGTTGAAAGAATAATTCACTCGCAAAGAATTGATACTCAATTGCGCGCTCAATGCTTTTGTTAATACAAAAAATTTGACAAAATTACACATACAAATATAGGATACTCCATTTAAAATTGATGTCCATGTAGGACCATGCATTACTATACTTGCAAAAGAATCTAAAATATACCAAAAGTGTGGTCGACCAATTGGTTTGAAGGATACCATATCTCACAAAAAGAAAATTTTGAAGCTCTAGAA
The DNA here is from genome assembly GCF_012295235.1 of Primulina huaijiensis. Taxonomy (NCBI): domain Eukaryota; kingdom Viridiplantae; phylum Streptophyta; class Magnoliopsida; order Lamiales; family Gesneriaceae; genus Primulina; species Primulina huaijiensis. Next base: position 19,110,739 of record NC_133312.1, read on the forward strand.
AAATAAATTTTACATGATATAGTAAAAGAAATAAATGAATCAAATGTAGATAATGTGATTCCTGACGAATCACAATCATATGAAAATATCAAGATTTCAATAAATTATTCAATGTCTCATAAAATATGAGATCAAATTAATACAATAATTGACAATATATTCACCCTTAATGTGGACCTTGATATCATACAAGGTAATGAAGATCTTGAATCATAATTTGTTTTAGATTGTCCACAAAGACATGACTGGAGAAGGTGATTATATAGACTGAATTTGATTCTCCATAGAAACATAAAGTATTTGGACTCATAATTCAAACACCTAAAGATGTTATCCTTAGAGGATACAAATGGGTCTTTGTACGAAAAAGAAATGAAAATGGCGAAATTTTAAGATACGAGCCAGGCTCGTAGCCCAAGGTTTTATCAGAAACTTGGAATCAACTAAGAAGAAACTTATTAACATGTGATGGATACCACTATTTTTTGATTCTTGATTAGAACTAGACATGCAACATTTGAATATGGTCACTGCATATTTATATGGTTCACTTGATAGTCGTAAAAATCTTTGAAGAATTTAAACTCCCAGAAGCAAATAAGGCAAAAGGACCATATACTCAATAAAGTTGCAAAAGTCATTACATTAATTAAATCAATCTGAGCACATGTGGTTCACTCACATTAATGAATATTTAGTACAAAAATTTTTACAATTCATGTTATTTGTCCACTTGTTTTTACAAAAATATGGATAATGGTTTTGCAATTGTGGCAGTTATATCGATGATTTAAATCTTATAAATATTTCAGAAGAGCTTATCAAAACTGCTAGTTATTTAAAAAGTGAATTTGAACTGAAGGACTTGGCAAACACCAAATTTTGTCTTGGATTGCAAATTGAATATTTACCGGAATGAATATTTGTTCATCAATCCTCATATATTGAAAATACACTAAAACAATTTACATGAACAAAGCACACTCATTGACATCACCAATAGTTGTTCAACCACTTGACATTAAGAAAAATCATTTTCATCAGTTAGAAGATGGAGAAAAGATCATTAGTCTTGAGGTACCATATCTTAGTGCATTTGGTGCATAATCATATCTTGCAAATATATTCGACCAGATATAACATATTTAGTTAACCTTCTATCAAGATATAGCTCTTCTCCAACCCGAAGACATGAAATTGTGTAAAGCATATATTTAGATGCTTTGTGGTACGACAGACATGAGATTGTTTTATTCATCAAAATCAAATTCATCTTTAGTAGGATATGCAGATGCGGACTATTTTTCAAATCCATATAAATCCAAATCTCAAATAGGTTATGTGTTTACACGAGGAACACTGTTATATCATGGAAATCGACAAAACATGGTTTTGCAGCCACATCGCCAAATCATTATGAAATAATTGCAATTCATGAATAAAGTCGAGAATGTATATGATTGAGATTCATAACGCAACATATTCAATAATTATGTGGACTACCTACAACTAAAGATAGCCCAACAACTATATTAGAAATAATGTTTTTTGCATTGCATAACTGAAAGAATGATATATTAAAGGGGATAAAACAAACAGATTTCGTCAAAGTTTTTTTACACACGTGAACTCCAAGAGAGATGATATTGATGTCCAACAAAATCGTTATAGCGACGATGTAGTTGACTTATTCACAGGCATTACCTAAATTGACATTCAAGAAATGAGATAGGGATACATCAACTGAAGGATCTTCAGTAATTAAAGTTAGGAAGATTATTTACTATTGTACTATTTTTTCTTCGTTCAGATTTTTCCCACTGAGTTTTACTGGAAAGATTTTAACAAGACAATACTAATTTCTCTATCATTCATCTAAGAGAAAGTGTTATATATAGATGATATGTAGATAATTGATTTTGTTGATAAATCATTATAATCTTCCTTTATGTACCAACCCCATAAACCCTATAAATAACCTCATTCCTTATAAATTAATGTGTTTAGTTGAAATCATAGATCACTCAATTCTCTCTTCATTTGTCTCTTCCTCTACTATTAAATTATAACATAAATGAAATTGTTATGCCTTATATATTTACATAGCTTAAAATATAAAATATAGCATAAAACAAAATTTTCAATTGTATAATGTAAATGTCCATTTATATCAGAATTATTTTAAACGGTAGCATATATTTATTGTTTTTTTAGAAGAATAAAATTTAAATATAAGGAGTTTAAAATATCCTTTTTACATTAAGAAGGGTACTATTTTTCATCCAAAATTGATTATCACATTTTCACTTTCACTTTATTTTAATTCAAAACTTCATAAATTCTTTTTAAAGTATCATAATGATTATTTTTTCTATGCTAATAGAAATGACTATGGGTGAGAAAAATATCAAATTTTTAGTACATCGAAGTAACCATACAGAAAAATATCGAATTTACTGAAATTTTTGGTATGTCAAAATTTTCGGCATGGTATGATATCGATACTGAAATATTCGGTATAATAACAGTAGTAATTTAAAATTTTCAGTATATACCGAAATACCAAGATAATATATAATATTTTAAATAATAAAGTTAAATTTTTAAAAAATATAATGTATCGTTTCGGTATAAAACAGCATATATCGATCCGTACCGAAATATCGGTATATAGTAATACTTTGATATGCTAATTATGTTGGAACATTTCAGGTTCGTAATCTTGATTTTGATGTTAACAAAACTTGTCATTGTATTTCTAACATATTTACTCACGTGTGAAGTTGCAAATACAAGAAGCAAACTGAAACTGAATTTAGCCAAACTGAATTTCTGGAAGTTTCGGTATTTTGATGATATTTCTCAATTGAATGATTTAGATTACAATCCGCCAACTTGACTGATCAAAAAACTCAATTTGGAACAAGTCGTAATTAACGTCAGTTGGGCAAAATCGGATGTTATCAAGGTCTAACAAATCGTTGAATTACCGAACTGATTGCACGAAAACAACAATCAGTTGGGTATGAGTAGTTGCAGTATTTTGGTTATATCTCTCAGCTCGGTTATTGGAATGAAGAAATTCAATATGCGTTGGAAAGATAAGACGATGATCTACAAATCATATGGAGAAGTCAAAGTCTGAATCGAATCTTAAATACTGATAAATGACGATGACTTTACTGATACAACACTCTAACTGAACCGAACCGAACCGGCTGACCAGTTGAGCAGACCAGAACTGAACTGAACCGGACCAGCTGAAACTGAACTAGTTGACCAGCTGGCCAATTGACCAATTTAAGCTTGGGAAAATGTCCAGCAAGGCGAATTTGACCGTTGCAATTTCAGAAACAATGCAGAAACTTTCCAAACGGTCATATTCTTGTATCTAATGTATATATCACTGTTGGAGCCTATAAATACAACATTTTGAAGATCAAACAAGAGCTTTTGAAGGAGATTCAAAACATGAGCATTGGCATGAAGAAATCTGCTAGTTGAGAGAACAAGCCCTTGTGTGAGGATACATTTGAGATGTACACTGTAAAGTATAAATTCCTTACATACAATCACTCACACTTATACAAGAGAGTTGAATTTCAAAGATTAGTTGAGTGAGTCTTCACACAAAGACATTAAATATTTTGTTTGTAGTCTTAGCATAAGAGACGTTAAACATTATGCGGATTGTGAGGTTGTGGCCTACAATCGAAAGTATGCTAGGAGTTTCAATTAGGCAAGTGATAAGTCCTAAGTTGAAATGGGTTTATACAAGGTGTTATATAAATCAAAGTCTTCTAGTGGATCCTTCTCAAGGGGAAGAAGAGGTGACGTAGGAGTTGTTAATCTCCGAACATCCATAAACAATGTCTATTTATTTATTGCATTTACTTATCATTTCCACTATTTATAAAGACGCATTGTTGAATCATTTTATGTGTTCTTCAAATACCAAAATATTACATACCAAGTGTTTGATAAAATGCTTCAACCAAAATATTTTTTTATCATTCAACTTGCATATATTTTAAATAAATGTTTAATCGGTTTCTACGAAAGATTATTTTGAGTGTCTTCCGCTTGGTTTGAAAACCAAGCTCGATTTAATTCATCGGTGTTCAATATTTCAAGAATCGAGCTATTGTAGCTCAACGATGATACCTCTAATCGATCCTATCAAATTATACTGTTGGAATTTATAAGTTTCATAGTCTGACAAACAAATAGGTAAAAGAACTGAAGAACCAAATTGAACTGACATAGCTGAAAGTTCGTAACTGATATCAAAGACTAAGAAGACTTATCGGACTGTAATTGATTAAGAACTGAAGTAAATAGACTAAAATTCTTATAAGTATAAATAAGTCGTAAAACTGATGATTCGAAGTTCGTGAAACAGATTGAAGATCAGAACTAAAGACTTCGCAAAACTGAGCTGAAATGACCTAACTGAACTGAAGCGTTCGAACTGAAAATACATCAGTTAGAACTAATGTAGTCCAGCTAAACTGATCAGTCGATCAGTTTGACTCCTGATCAGATAGCCACGTCATTAGTTGGAATTTGAATCTCAACAGACAAACTGACAGTCCTTACCGTAGCAGAACAGATGAAGCAGAACAGTTTGATACAACGTACCTCTGTCAGAAAAAGTCATCTACGTGGATTAAACGACGATTCAACGGATATTAATCATTAAATGCATTCAATGTGACCGTTGGAATCGAAGACTATATATAGCTAATGAATTAATGAATTTAGTTGAAGAAAGTTGATACACAGTTAACGAACTATCCATGAACAATTATCAGTTGCGATTAATTCTCAATTTTATTCAGTTTACAAATCGCACAATTTAGCTCTTACTTCATTGTATTTATTCGTAGCATTCAAGCTACTTATAATTAGAGCTATTCAGTTATCAATTGACAATTGTTGGAAACTAAGAGTTTCTGTTTGACATTGTATAAGTCCAACTGAAGTGGATTATTATAGTTTGTTGTAATCAATCAAAGTTTTTTAGTGAAAAACCTATCTTTGAGATAGAATGGATAACGCATGAGCATTTGAAGTCTCTAAACATCCATAAAAATCTGTGTGTTTAAATCTACTGTTCATTCAGTTATCACAGTACCCTAGCCAAAATATTCAATCTATCATTCAGTTTAATTCCACATTATTATTAGTTAATTGATCGATATAGACATACAAGATTTGCAGAATCATTTCTTCAAAGAACTGATTTATATCCAAAAAAAAGTTCAAAAAGTCAAAATGTTTATTCAACTTCCCTTCTAAACACTTTATTCATATTAACCGATCCTAACAAACGTATACCGAAATTTTCAGTGCAATAGCAATATAAATAATTTTAATATCTGAATTTTTGATACAATATACAATATCCATATCATCTTTAATAAGAATAACCATGTCTGCTGTCAGATCTTTCACCCTTAGCAAGAACAACCATCGTGTGCTGTCAGATATTTCACCGTCGATACTTACCCTTTTGCCAATATTGACTTACCGTATTATGGAGAGGAGGAAAAATGCAATGGGCTAAGTCCGGCAGAGAATTTTTAAAATGATATTATTTACCTATGAAAATTTTTAATTTTGTAGTAAAAATTACCTAAAATAATGAAAATGCTATAATTTTGTCCACCAGAAATTATTATTTAAATTTTTTGTTCACCTGATTTTAAAATTCTAGTTACGTCCTTGCACTTAGTTGCATTTTGATTAAGGTGTTTGAATTCATGTATTTGAAATTCATGATCTCTAAATTTATTTCATTGTTTGGATAAATCTATACTATATTATTAAGTGTGAGACCCTTAGAGTAACTATCTTAGAAGACACCAAAATATTTAATTTCATAATTACCTTACTAAAAACCTCCACAAGTCACTCCATATTTTACATAGAAAAAATCTAAATAAAACTTCCCTTTTAAATCGAACAACTATTCTAAATTGAAAATTATTTCGTGTTAATTGTTTAATATTATTTGATCAAATTAAAAATAGTAATGACACATACAACGCGTGTGTATATTTTACTAGTGTATATTAAATTTCAAATCTATTTTTTTTATTAATTTTAATTAACTGTAATGATAATTGAAATAGATATGAAATACATTCAAAATAAATGTCATTTTAAATTTATTTTTTAAATTAAAACACACTATAAATCAAATTTCTTCTTTCAAATTATACCATTTGATTCTATACATATGCTAACTTTAATAATTCTTAGACATTTCTTTTTGGTGCGCTTTGTGGTCACGTTAGACTAATGCATTTCGGTTATTGGAAATCCTTAACCTAATCATCCTCTCTTGTATGCAGTTTTCTAGTGTTCAATAAAAATTCCTTGCTATAAAACCAAAAAATAAACATATTTTGCCTTCTATACAAAGGGAAATAGGTAAAAGCCCAACGATAAAGTGGATATAATCAGGCATGTCAAAACGGATTAGAGAGACGGGCAGTCTTATGATTTCGATGACCGAGAAATTGTTGATTCAACCTATGTATTTTATGTGGTGGAACGAGTCAATCTGACTGGCCTAACCAATTTTGAACTAGATTTGGAGGGGCGATACAAGGAGATTATGTATTTTGGAAAGTCAGGAAATTATTAATCTAATCTGCCGATGAACGACGACTGTAACTATAACGGTCCTAAGGTAGCGAAATTCTTTGTCGTGTAAGTTCCAACCCGCACGAAAGGCGTAACGATCTGGACACTGTCTCGGAGAGAGGCTCGATGAAATAGACATGTCTGTGAAGATGCGGACTACCTGCACCTGGACAGAAAGACCCTATGAAGCTTCTAAAATTGTGGTCATTTTATTTCTATCTTTCTATACATAACCGAAGAATGGAAAAGATTCTTCCAGTGTCTCGGGTCCTAAAAGTGAATGATAAACACCACCAAAGCCCAATACTGCAGAGGAATTAAATGAAGTACTCCAGATACAAAGTATGGAAAGGTATATATAACTTCCTCCCCATGACCTACCCCCAACCTAGAGTAGCTAGATGTGGAAGTAAAATTAACCCTTATTCATACATAGGCTTCTCTTGTACGAAGTAAAATTTTTCGTTGTGAAGTGAGCTAGTTCGTATAAACAGTGATGGAGCCAAGAGAGCTCTCTTCTTGATATTTGCTCTTGAACCTCCACATTTTTTTATTTTTTTTATCTTTTAACCTCTATTTTCTGACTTTGTCCCGATCTTTAAATAAAAGCTTATATCAAACATAAGTTTTTCACTAACATGTACTTTTTCTTTCTTCTTTGTTTTTTTTTAAAAAAAAATAAAATAAAATTTTCATGTCACGAATCCAGTTAGTATCAACAGTGGGTGTTGCCAGCTGCCCACAGCATAAAGACCATAGGAAACCGAAACATTGCATTTGCCGCTTTCTGGTACATCGACTAAACAAACAATTAAAGGGTTTAAAAAGGTTCTTAGGTTTACGTCAAGCTCGGCACCTCGTGCAAACCGTGTGTAAAAAGGTGGATATGGGTAGGATATTTGTGGTGGATCTTGAGGGCCGAACCTACAAATGCAAATTCTGCAAAACCCATTTAGCTCTTGCTGATGATCTTGTTTCGCGGGCAAGTTTCTTGCTTTTGGTGGGAGAGTTGGCTGTACTGAGTTTTTTTTTAGAAGATTTTATTGAACTTTTAGTTATGTGTATGCTGGAAGTTTCTGTTCAATTTTTTGGGATGTGGCTCTGTTTCTTTATTGCTAAATCTTGATTTGTTCCTTTGACTTGTTCTATTTGGTTTGTTTTATTCATATGTCCAGGCCTTTCATTGTCGCAGGGGGAAGGCTTATCTGTTTAATAACGTGTAAGTTCCTCGTGATTATTATAAAATTCGTTGTATAACAAGACTGGTTAAGCTTTTATAATTGTTTTCTTGAAACAAACAGCTCATTAATATTAATTCTTGTGTGCTCAACTCAGCCTCTTTACATCTTTTGTTTCAGCAATTTGTTTTAATTTTGTGGAGGTGAATGGTTCTTGCGTCTTTGATGGTTTTGTTTGGAGAAGTAAAATTTATGAGACAAGATTACAATTTGGGGCGAAATGTGGACTCCAACTGAATAGAACAGTGTTTGATCCGAGTTAAGTGATATGTGGGAGAAGATAAGAATTGACTTAAGATTTGATGATTTTACAGCATTAAGTGAAGTTGTGAGATGTTCAACACCGTGCAGGTTTAATCTTATTCGAAGCAATTTATGTGTGAAGTATAAGCATGGGCAAAAATGCTTGGGAGAAGGGTGGGGACTTGATAACTGCTACGTTTTTTTCTTTTTCAACTGATGTGGGAACAGGGATCGACTACCTTGCAGAGTATAGCCTCTAAAAATACTGAAATCTACATGTGATTGTAAATAATAAGGGATAGTATATGTTAGTTCTTAATTACTCTCAATTATTATTTGTGGTTCCATTTAATTGATTTTGATGAATTTCCCAGCTAACAAGGGTGTGAAAACAAGGACAAACAAGTAAAAGTATGCCAAAAACTTTTCCAGCGTAGCTCCTCCATTGCTCAAGGCAAGGATGGTAGAAAAAGAGGAAAATGTGGAGGCTAAAATATAGAATTGGAAGGCTATGAATGACCCCCATTTACCTGCATCATGTTTGTGTCTTTATAGGATTGGGGGACTATATTTGGGTCTTTATAGGATTAGGGGACTAGTGTTAGTATAAAATTGCAACTTGCCTTATCCGCCGATTCGATTTGATGTAGTTTTCCATTGTCCATTAAATTTTATTGGATTTATGGGGATTCCATATGACAATTGTTTGACCCTGAGATTTGCGAAATATATGTTCTGCACCCAGGACCCTCATTGATTGGAAACTCGGGTAATACCTGAAATGTCTAAGAGCATGCCAGGCAGGTTGAGGAATCAGCCAGTTGGACCAAGCTTATTTGATGTGTGGTTTAGTATCGGGAGTTCAATTGGTATGGACCTCCCAGAAAGTTGATCAGGCAACTTGGACGACTCCTCAAGACTTTCAGTTCGGCCAGTAATCACCAGTTTAAGATCTAGAAATCAGTCCACTATGGGATAATTGTACTCTTGTTGGGCCTGAACAACTTTGAGATGATGTGTCCTGTTCATGTATTATGTCATAGTTATGTATGTGTTTTAGGTATTTGTCATTCATTATGTGGGGTATCATAATTCAAAAGGCTATCATATTAGGTACAGAGAGGTTTCAAAATTTATCGAACAGAACACGCCACAATTTTCTAGTAACTGATGTTGGATCTATAAATCAGTTTAAGATCTATAAATCAGTCCACTACGGGAAAATTGTACTCTTGTTGGACCTGAATAACTTTGAGATGATGTGTCCTGTCCATGTATTATGCCATAGTTATGTATGTGTTTTAGGTATTAGTCGCTCATTATTTGTGGTATCATAGACTAGGAGATTCAGAAGACTATCATATTAGGTACGAGAGTTTTCGAAATTTATCAAACACTCCACAATTTTGTGGTAACTGATGTTTGATCATAACATAGACCTACCTGACCTATGTTTCCATCCACATAGTCTATATATTTTCTTCATACTATATGGTCTGATCATCTTTGAATCGATTTAGTTTCATATAGTTGATAGTAGTACTGTAGCTGATGAAATTACTACCACATCAACATTCATGATTTATAGCTCACTGACATCATAATGGCTCACAAATTGACACTCCTCCAACAGCTTTTGTATGCTACTAGCCACACCAGCCAGGGTCGAACCTAAGAAATTGAGAGAAGAGGACTGATTGAATGTATTGGAAAGTCATATATGAAGTTTTTGAAAAATTACTTTTTCCACTCCTCTCCGTGTTGGTTCTGCCCAGGAAAACTTTCTAATTTCGTGCATGTCTTTGAGTTTTCTTGATCTCTGCAATGTTGATCTCAGAGTGAATATCACATTCGGACCTCATGAGGAGAGAATGATGCTTTCCGGAACGCATACTGTTGCAGATATATTTTGCTGTTATTGTGGGCAAATAGTTGGTTGGAAATATGTAATCTCGTCTGCCATATACTTCCATATTTACTTATTCTCTCACTTTCTTTCAAGTTTTGACTACCGAAATTTTCATCCTGCCCTTTCAGGAGACTGCACATGAGAACAGCCAGAAATATAAAGAAGGAAAATTTGTTCTTGAAAGGTACATTCTCACTCTAATTTTCACCACCATATTTTTTTCGAATCCATGGTTCATAGATGACTTGTGTTTATCATTTGACATCGTTTATCACTCAACAATCATGTCAACAGAGGGAGGATAATTGATGGGGCGGACTCGGAATTCTATATCGATACTCGTCCTACGCTGAGTGATACTGAAGATGTGTAGCTTTTATTTTCGACCTGGTTTAATAGATCATAATCAGCCTGTAGATATGAAAGTAGACGCTGCACGAATCAGTTACTTAATGTGCGGAGGTTTGGTGTTCGAGTAGTTTAATGTAATGTTATTGTTGTTAAGGACATTTGTAGATCATACAAGATTATCTTTTACTTTTATTGCTGCAGTTTTATTTTCACTAATTTTATAACTTAATAACGCAGTATCAAAATTTTCAACGTGGATGGAAACTGATTGTCCATTTTAAAAGTTATCCGGTGTTTGTTAACTTTGTAAGAACAAGTATATACACATATCGTACACACTTATGTGAACGTTCTTCTTTAAGTGCTTAATAATATATTTCACTGCTTTTCAATTAAATGGATCGGGATTCGATTGATATCTGCTTGCAACACTTATATATTGGTTATGGTAGATGCATATGAGATTTCGCTTATTGTTTCTATCTCATCATCAGTCTTAGAACACATAGATATAGATAGAGTGACACCATGATATTTTGGGAGATATCCACTCTTGGACTCCTTCATAGTGATTATCTTGTATTCCTAATATACAGGACGATTCATTCATATCCTTCGTGAAAAATTAACAGTTAATCATAGTTTAGTTGTCTGCAACATCCATACATCATTCTCGATTAGTAGTATGTCATCAATATAAAATACTAGAAATGTTACTGCACTCCCACCAACCTTCTTATACACACAAGGCTCCTCATGATTTTTAACAAAATCAAACTCTTTGATAGTGTTGTCAAATATGAGTTTCAACTCCTCGATGTCTGGTTAAGTCCATAGATAGATATCTGAAGTTTGCATATTTTTTGCTCACTTCCTGCTGATGTGAATACTTCAGGCTGAGATATGTAAATATCTTTCTTAATATCAATATTAAGGAACGTTATCTTCACATCCACCTGCTACATTTCATAGTCATGCCATGTTGCTATGACTTGCAATATCATAATGGATTTGAATATTGCGACTTGAAAAAGTTTTGTCATAGTCAATACATTGCATTTGAGTATAACTTTTTGCTACCAATCTGGCTTTGAAGGTCACCACTTTTTCATCAACCCCAAGTTTCCTTTTATAAATCTATTTACATCCTATAGGAATAAATCCCTCATGTGGATCTACTAAGGACCATACTTGGTTCGAGTACATAAAATCCATCTCATACTGCATGACTTCAAGTCATTTGGATGAATTGACATCAGAAAATGCTTCTTTGAAGATTCTTATATCACATCTAGGAATTGGCTCATCTTAGCCTTATTCAAGAAGCAGACTCATCCTCTTAGGTGACCTTGAGACCCCTTCAGAATTCCTAGGAGCTTGTGTTTTTCTTCAACTAGATGTTGGGGTGTGATTTTTCTATTTCAGGAGTCGGTGTTTCTCGTATCTCATTGAGTTCTACCATTCCACCTTTTCTATTTAATAGAAAATCATTCTCAAAGAATGTGGCATTCCTTGAAACAAATACTTTTAATTCTTTGGGATAATATAAATAGTATTCAACATAATCGTTTGGTTATCCCACAAAGTAGAACAAATTGGCTCTACTATCTAATTTGTCTCTTACTGTCTGCTTCACATGAGCAAGACATCCTAATATTCTTAAGAAAAAATAATTGAGTGGTTTTTCTATCTATATCTCATTTGGAGTTTAATCAACTGCCTTTATATAGACTTGGTTCAATAACATTGTCGCAGTTTCAAGTGCAAATCCCCAAAGGGATCACGACAATTCGGTGAATCTCATCATATATCGAACCATGTTCATCAATATCCGATTATGACATTCTGACACACCATTCAACTACGATGTGGCCGGTGAGGTCCACTGTGAGAGAATCTCATTCTCTTTAAGGTACTATTGAAATTCAGTACTTAAGTATTCTCTATTACAAGAAATCGAAGTGTTTTAATAATTTTTCCTAAATTTTTTCTTCTTCGGTTCTAAATTCTTTGAACTTTTCAAAAACTTTATACTTGTATTCATTAAATACACTTACACATACCTCTAGAGGTTATCAGTAAATGTAATGAAGTAGGACTGGCCATATTTCGTGATAACACTTAGCGGTCCACACACATCTGTATGTATCAAATCCAATAGATCATGTTCACGTTTCAATTTCCCTAAGAAATGGGCTTTGGTCATCTTTCCTTTTAGACAAGACTCCCACGTTTCAAGAAAATTTGTCTCTGACATGTCAAACATGCTCTCTCCCACTAGCTTTTGTATTTTTTGGGGGGAAATATGTCCTAACTTAGCGTGTCATAAGTGTGCTTGATTTAAACTATTTTGTTTTCTTTTATTTGTTGTTGATATCTTGTTTACTTGGACATCGTTAGTTGGAATATCTTTTATTTTTAAGTTATAGAGATCATTTTGTAATTTGTTCGTTCCAATTAAATATTCATTCTAGTAAATATTGCAAATATTTTTAGCAAATAAACAAGAAAATATATCTTTATCAAGCATATAAATGGAAACAATGTTTTTGACTAAGTCAAAAATATATAAAATATCTCTTAAAAATAACTTAAAATTATTGTTTAATACTAAGTAAATGTCTCCTATGGCCTTCACAACAACTCTTTCTCTATTGTCCATCATCAGGAAAGATTTCACCATTCCTTAATAATCTACTTCTTAACATCAACTGCAAATCATTGCATAGATGAGATTTACATCAAGTATCTAATACCCACGAAGTTGAAATAATTGAGAAATTTACTTTACTATAAAACATACACTTGTCAGAACCTTTTGCGCAAGATATTCCTTGCAATTGCGCTTCTAATGTCCATGCATCTTGCAAGTAAGCAAACATCTTCTACCTTATTGGGCTTTGTGGGCCCTTTATAAGTGTAGAGCTAGCTTCTTACTTGGTTTGTTTTTTTTGTAAGGAGAATAAAGTTTTTTCCCTTCCCTTTTGGGTCTTTCTTTGTCCGAGATGAGGAGCCATACTAGGAAAACATGTTTTTTTTTATGGTGGCTTCATATCTAGTAAACATGTTGACCAACTCTTCCAGTCTGGCCTCCATCTTGTACATATTGAAGTTCACAAATCCATCAAACGACGGCGGTAGTAACAACAGTAGAATGTCAATGGACAATTAATTTGGAATAACAAAGTCTTGGCCTTCTAGTTTCTCGATGAGCTTAATCATCCTTACACGATGCTCATATATCTCTTAGCTTGCAAATCATGGTCTCACCATTTCTCAAGCTCAGCCAATTCCTCAGCAGGGGCATTGACAGCACCGATTTTCAGAGGCGCCTTGTTGAGCACATATGAATTTCTCCCACTATTTTGACATTTTCACCACCTTCTAATGAAAACAGAAATTCTAATTTTTTTTATTGAGTACGCAATACCCAATTTCAAAATCATGATCCCAATTATCTTGACAAATCATTATTCCAAAAGATAGAGCCCAATTGCAACACTTTGCAACCCTTACGTAATTTTGTCTCACGTTTGATACTGACACACTAATATGGTCCCGTTTATCTTTACGTGTCGCCATGAGATCCCAAGTTATCTAGACCAAAGTCATGAGAGTTCCACGTAATTGACATCAAGCAAATAAGTGGAAGTCATGTTTATTTTTAATGTCTAATCATTACTTTTAAAATCTCATGTCATGTTTGTTTGTATGTTTGCCGGATTCATGCAACTCTTGTTATTATATTAATAATAACGCATATACTAATTATTCATAATATATCATATGCATTATAAATAATAAAATATTATCGATAACAAAAAGCTAATTGATTCATTGGAGCCATTTGTGGATCTATATCCAAAACATATGTAAATGTAGGGATGAAAATACAATATTACATAAACTTCCAATATTTTACATATCTTCGATCTTCAAAATTTTTTGAGGATCGAGCATCCATTTTTTTGCCTTAGTCGTTGCCCGAATTTTCGGGCAACCATCGGAAACAACGCGCGTGATCTACTCGGAACTGTTCCTGGCAGAACATGTAGGAAGTTTTTTTGAAAAAAACTTTCATGGACTACGATTTTGGTTTTCTTATGCGGTTGGAAACAATTTTTTCAACATGATTAAACAACAAAAAAACACACGATTAAGAAAGCTTGGCTCTAATACTACTGTTGGAGTACTATTTTCTCGAACTCAAATCTTAGCGTAATTTTAAAATTTTATTTGTGACATTCAAAAATGTTCATTGGACGTTAATATGAAATAACCATTCATAGGGTGTTTTGATCTGATTTACCAATACTGTAATGCCTGAAGTAAATATTACAATTTGTTGATTTAATAATTGGAGATTACTAAATAAGTAATGATTTTAATGAATGAAATATGACATAGTTTGGTCATATGAAGTACAAATGATTTGAAATTTGGATATAACGTACAAAACTCAAAGATATAGAAGTTTCATGTTTTAAGTTTTGACAAATTTTATCGTTTGACTGGTCCGAAAGGATATACCGGTATTAAAATGTTAAATATTATATATTATATTATATTATATTATTTTATTAATATAATATAATATAATAAAAAAATTAAAATTAAAAAAATTTTTAAAAAAAATTGAGTCGGTGGAATTCAATATGAATTCCACCGAACTGTTCAAAAGAAATGAACAGAGACAGTAGCGAAGAGAGAAAGAAGAATATAGAGTTTGTGATTTTCTTTTCGATCTTGCGATTTATCGGTTTATCCAATCGACGAACCGACTTCAGTTCTGGGATCGTTGACACGAGGTCTTCGATTTGAGGTATAAATTTTATAGTTTTGGTGATGTTTGAAATTCATCGATTTCTGGAATAAATCTGATAAATTGTTAAATCATACTGAAATGGAAGATTGTTGAGTATTGTATGATTTTAACGAAGTAGAAAAGGTTATAGTGGTGTTATTTTGAATTATTCCCAGTTTATGATAATTAGAGATTGTTGGATTGAAATTGGAGAGTTGTTTGTCAGTTGTTATTAATTCTGATTATATATTCGGAGTCTACGAAGTATAGGCTACACGTTGATATAAAGTTTTCGTAATTTAACAGATGTTGTAGAATAGCCTATTATTTGAAGGTAAATTAATTAGGGTGTATTTGATGGTAGTAATGTGAATTAAATACACTAGAATATTAAATTGATGAACGATAAGAATTTATAATCGAGTTTTATATTTTGTTGAATTAATTGCTGTTGGGCTATTTGATGTTATATATATTGAGGCTGTTATGATTGTATTGATACGGTGATAATGATCTGATAATTAGGTACAACACAAGCCTCGGGATCAAAGAAATAACCAGATTTTATATATACTCGATTATCAGGTACGTATTGACGTACGAGCATATGTTGTTATTGTTTAGTATCGATTAATACTATTGCGTTGAACAATGATAAATCACTGGTATTGGGTGATTTTATATTATATCTGTTGTTGTTTATTATCGTTGATATTTTTGGATGTCCTTGTTGGCAGACGTCACGTTGATGTTGTTCGTTCGACGATATTGCTGTCGCTGGTGTTGGGGTGCGACGTATCATCGATGTTATTCGTTCAACGATATTGCTGTCACCGGAGTAGGGGTGCGACGTATCGTTGATGTTATTCGTTTGACGATATTGCTGTCGCCGGGGTTGGGGTGCGACGTATCGTCGATGTTGTTGTTGCACTAGTATGGCAGTGATGACGTTGATATCGTTGGTGGTTTGATTGTCCAGAGACAGCAAAGGGAGTATTTCTGTTATCATTCCAATTATACTTTATATTGTTGATAATATAACTGTTATGTATTACGATGATGATTGTTGTGTATGCTCACCCTTTGGGGGCTGTTTCTGTTGGACAGGTTACAGGACTATGCTGTGAGACATGATAGTGGTGAAGGACTAGGTGTGTCTAGTCAAACAGTTCTGTAGTTGATAGTAGATAGAGACAGTTTAGTTTATTGTCTTACTTGAGTTATATGTGTGTATTTAGTATACTGTTTCTGCTACATTGACGTACATAGTATCTTGATTGCACTATTTTGTCGTATATGCATTATATTATTACGTCTTTGAAAAGAAAAAATTTTGTGCCTATGATGTCACATGTTGTATGATTACGTGGCGAGGTTTGGGGCGCCACTTTGGTGGTATCAGAGCATATGTTAGATGTCTGGGATGGTTAGGAGTTGGGTTTGTGATGAGGGAGTTGGATGACAATATTATCTGCGTGTGTCTGTGCATTTGACTTGTTATTGATGATTTCTCGATATGATTGATTGTTCTTTAGTTGCGTGTGCTTTCGTGCGAAAGGTGTGATGATGATTACTGGATTGTAATTGTTAAATGTTATGATTAACAATTTGATTTCTAGCGATGGCAGCTAGAGAACAGGTACATCCGCACGAGGAAATGGAAGATGTTGACAGTGGGTTGGGGCAGATGAATCCATTGCCACCTCCTCCTATGGGACAGGCACCTGCAGATCAGCCTTTATTGCCTGGTGAGTTGACTTTGGCACAGTTCAACAATTATCTTCCGCCGAGAATTGATAGCTCTGAGACTGGCGAGCGAGCAGAGGAGTGGATTGAGATGATAGAGCAGATATTTGTGACTGCACCGTGTGCTAGATCTGCTTGGTTACGATTGGTTACATTTCAGCTTTCGCGGAATGTATTATTGTGGTGGCAGACGACTGAGGCCGGATTGAGAGCTCAGGGTCGTACTGTTGATTGGGATGTGTTTCGGACTCGTTTTCTTGATAAATATTTTTCTATAATAGCCAGACAAAAGAAAGAGAAAGAATTCGAGGATTTGAGACATGGTAGTATGTTTGTTGCTGAGTATGAGACTCGATATTCTGCATTGCTGAAATATGTGCCACATGTTGCTACGAATGTTCATTCTAAGATGAGGCATTTCTTGAAAGGGTTGAAGTTAGAGTTATTTGATCGTGTGCAATCGAACAACCCAGTATCATTTGAGGATGCAGTGACGAGAGCTGAGATGGCTGAGTTGGTGATGCAGGAATATGGGGCTCAGGGACGATTATCAGAGCCGACTAGGGAGTCATTGCGACCATAGGGACAGTCCTTTAAATATCAGAAGGGTTCATCATCTTCTTCAGCATCATCTGGGAAGCGCCGATTTGATTCACGACGTGTTGAGAGTCGTGGGGGGCAGTTCTCAGTCTGTTCAGGGGCAGAGAGGGGAGTCCAGAGCAGTGAGATGTTTTCGTTGTGGGGGACCTCATCTGATCAGACAGTGTACACAGACCGAGATCACCTGTTTTGAGTGTGGCGGTGTTGGCCATATAGCGAGACAGTGTCCTAGCCGTGAGGGACAGCGAGAGCCCAGGAGTGATAGAGGTAGATCCTCAGAGAGAGGATGACGACAGCCTCAGCAGTTTACACCACGACCTTCTGGAGGACAGCCACGTATGCAGGGAGCTGGTCCGCCTCAGGCACAGGTGTATGCTTTGACACGAGAGCAGGCAGAGGAGGCACGAGAGGAGATGATAGCGGGTAAGTGTTATTTATGTTCTTTTCCTGCTTATATTCTTGTTGATACAGGTGCCTCGCATACATTTATATCGAAGAGGTTTGTGGTTGAGCATCATATGCGCTCGTCTCCATTGTCTATGCCTCTTTCTGTTTCGACACCCTCTGGAGTTGATATATCAGTTGTATCGATGATATCATATGGTATTATTTCTTATGAGGGCTATGAGCTGAGATCTGATATGATTATTCTAGAGATGACTGATTTTGATTGTATTGTGGGAATTAATGTGTTGAGGAGATATTGTGCGACTGTTGGTTGTTATCAGCGGGTAGTATATTTTTACACCGATGAGAAAGAGCGTTGGACATTTTATGGAAAGGGTTCTCGTCCCCGTGTTCCGTTGGTATCTGCTATCCAGATGTCTCGGTTATTGGAGCATGACCATGAGGGTTATCTTATTTATGCTGTAGATGTGACAGAGAAGAAGGAGGTGGGAATAGAGGAGATACCTGTAGTTGCTGAGTTTGCTGATGTATTTCCTGATGAGATTCCAGACTTCCCACCAGTCCGCGAGGTGGAGTTTGGGATTGAGTTGATGCCAGGTACTTCCCCTATTTCTCGTGCTCCTTAAAGAATGGCACCAGCAGAGTTGAGAGAGTTGAAAGCCCAGTTACAGGACTTGCTAGACAAGGGATAAATTCGTCCTAGTGTATTGCCTTGGGGTGCACCAGTCTTATTTGTAAGAAAGAAAGATGGAACGATGCGGCTTTGTATTGACTACCGACAGCTGAATAAGGTGACGATTAAGAATAAATATCCCATTTCTCGTATTGATGATTTGTTTGATCAGTTGCAGGGAACCTCAGTATATTCGAATATTGATTTGAGGTCAGGATATCATCAGATACGAGTTAGAGAGGAGGATATTCAGAAGACAGCATTCAGGACCAGATATGGGCATTATGAGTTTTTGGTTATGCCGTTTGGATTGACGAATGCTCCAGCTGTGTTCATGAGTTTGATGAATAGGATATTTCAACCTTATCTTAATCGATTTGTTATTGTGTTTATTGATGATATATTGATATATTCCAGGAGTGAGGCTGAGCATGTTGGGAATTTGCGTTCAGTATTACAGGTACTGCGAGATAGACAGTTGTATGCCAAACTCAGTAAGTGTGAGTTTTGGTTGGATCGAGTAGTCTTCTTAGGTCATGTTATATCGAGAGATGGGATTTCTGTTGATCCAACGAAGGTCGAAGCCATGTTACAGTGGTCTGCACCTACATCTGTACTAGAGATCCGGAGTTTCTTGGGTTTAGCAGGTTATTATCGTCGATTTATTGAGGGATTTTCAAAGATTGCTAGACCTTTGACACAGTTGACTCAGAAAGGTGTGCGATTTAAATGGTCTGAAGCATGTGAGAGGAGTTTTCAGGAGTTGAAGCACTGACAGACGACTGCACCGGTGTTATCAATCCCTACAAAAAACGAGAGGTTTGTTGTTTATACTGATGCATCATTACATGGGTTGGGATGTGTTTTGATGCAGGATCGACATGTTGTGGCATACACCTCGAGACAACCGAAACCACACGAAACAAGGTACCTTGTACATGACTTGGAGTTGGCCGCCATTATCTTTGCCTTGAAAATATGGCAACAGTATTTATATGGTACTTCGTTTACGATTTATACTGATCATAAGAGTTTGAGATTTTTTTTTACTCAGACAGAGTTGAATATGAGGCAGAGACGGTGGTTAGATTTGTTGAAAGATTATGATTGTGAGATTGAGTATCATCCTGGTCGAGCTAATCTTACTGCTGATGCATTGAGTCGTACAGTTAGCTGTACTGCAGAGGATGTGGGTCGTTTATCAGCTATGATGATGTCTTGTTGTTCTTTGGGATATGATTTTGATATTTCGACGACTCCTATCCAGGTATCTACCTTATTAGCTGAACCTGATATGTATGGTTGTATTCGTGACGCACAGATGACAGATGAGAGAGTTCAGCGATGCAAGGAGTTGGTTTCTCGAAAACAAGATACTTGTTTTAGAGTGGCTGATGATGGCAGTTTGAGGATGAAGGATAGATGGGTAGTTCCTGATACACCTGAGTTGCGCCAGTGCCTGTTGCGACGTGCACATTGTAGTCGTTATTCTATCCACCCTGGTGGCAAGAAGATGTATAAGGATCTACGCTCTCAGTTTTGGAGGAAGGGAATGAAACGTGATGTGATTGATTTTGTACGTCGATGTCTCAATTGTCAACAGATCAAAGCTGAGAGGGGAAGGCCAGGAGGTGAATTGAGGAGTTTAGAAGTACCGACTTGGAAATGGGAGCACATATCGATGGATTTTGTGACACATTTGCTAAGAAGCACTGGGACTATTGATTCTATTTGGGTGATTGTTGATCGATTGACGAAAGTTGCACATTTTATACCCTATAGCATGAATAGTACGTATTTGATGATGGCACAGTTGTATATACGAGAGATCGTACGGTTGCATGGGATTCCAGTGTCTATTATATTTGATAGAGATACTCGATTTACTTCTCATTTTTGGGAAGGATTGCAGACTGCGATGGGTACAGAGTTGAGACTGAGTACGGCTTATCATCCCCAGACAGATGGTCAGACTGAGCGTACTATTCAGACGCTGGAGGATATGTTACGTGCTTATGTTATGGATTTTAAATCTGTTTGGCATTTATCTATTCCATTGGTGGAGGTTGCGTATAACAATAGTTATCAGAGTAGTATTCAGATGGCTCCATTTGAAGCATTGTATAGGAGACGTTGTAGATCTCCTTTATACTGGGATGATGTTGATCGAGCTGTAGTCACAGGTCCTGAGATGATTCTTGAGATGGAACAGAAAGTAAAGTTGATACAGCAGCGATTGAAAGCAGCTCAAGATAGACAGGCAGCCTATGCCAATAAAAGACGAAGACCATTAGAGATTCAGCAGGGCGATCAAGTATTTTTGAAAGTTTCTCCTGTTCGTGGCACAGTGCGATTTGGTATGAAAGGAAAGTTGGCATCGAGATATGTTGGCCCATATGAGATATTGCAGCGGATAGACACTTTGGCTTATCGATTGGCTCTACATCCATCTTTATCTGGTATTCATGATGTGTTTCATGTGTCGATGTTGCGGAAGTATGAGCCAGACCCTTCACATGTGTTGGATATTTCTGAGGTTCAGTTAGATCCTGATGTGTTTTATGTTGAGAGACCAGTTTGTATTTTGGATCGATCTGAACGGAAGCTTTGTAGTAAGCTTATACCGATGGTGAAGGTTCAGTGGGAGCATAGAGGTGTCGAAGAGGCCACTTGGGAGACAGAGCGGCACATGAGGGAGCTCTACCCCTACTTATTCTAATGGTATGACGTATCTTTATTTATGCATGTTATTACTGTTGTTGATTAATTTCGAGGTCGAAATTCATTTAAAGAGGGTAGAAATGTAATGCCTGAAGTAAATATTACAATTTGTTGATTTAATAATTGGAGATTACTAAATAAGTAATGATTTTAATGAATGAAATATGACATAGTTTGGTCATATGAAGTACAAATGATTTGAAATTTGGATATAACGTAGAAAACTCAAAGATATAGAAGTTTCATGTTTTGAATTTTGACAAATTTGATCGTTTGACTGGTCCGAAGGGATATACCGGTATTAAAATGTTAAATATTATATATTATATTATATAATAAAAAAAAATTAAAATTTAAAAAAAATTGAGTATGAATTCCACCGAACTGTTCAAAAGAAATGAACAGAGACAGTAGCGAAGAGAGAAAGAAGAATATAGAGTTTGTGATTTTCTTTTCGATCTTGCGATTTATCGGTTTATCCAACGACGAACCGACTTCAGTTCTGGGATCGTTGACACAAGGTCTTCGATTTGAGGTATAAATTTTATAGTTTTGGTGATGTTTGAAATTCGTCGATTTCTGGAATAAATCTGATAAATTGTTAAATCATACTGAAATTGAAGATTGTTGAGTAGTGTATGACTTTAACGAAGTAGAGAAAGTTATAGTGATGTTATTTTGAATTATTCCCAGTTTATGATAATTAGTGATTGTTGGATTGAAATTGGAGAGTTGTTTGTCAGTTGTTATTAATTCTGATTATATATTCGGAGTCTACGAAGTATAGGCTACACGTTGATATAAAGTTTTCGTAATTTGACAAATGTTGTAGAATATCCTATTATTTGAAGGTAAATTAATTAGGGTGTATTTGATGGTAGTAATGTGAATTAAATACAGTAGAATATTAAATTAATGAACGATAAGAATTTATAATCGAGTTTTATATTTTGTTGAATTAATTGATGTTGGGCTATTTGATGTTATATATATTGAGGCTGTTATGATTGTATTGATACGGTGATAATGATCTGATAATTGTTGTTGAATTATTTAGATACAACACAAGCCTCAGGTTCAAAGAAATAGCCAGATTTTATATATACTCGATTATCAGGTACGTATTGACGTACGAGCATATGTTGGTATTGTTTAGTATCGATTAATACTATTGCGTTGAACGCTGATAAATCACTGGTATTGGGTGATTTGATATTATATCTGTTGTTGTTTATTATCGTTGATATTGTTAGCTGTCTTTGTTGGGAGACGTCACGTTAATGTTGTTCGTTCGATGATATTGCTGTCGTCGATGTTGGGGTGCGACGTATCGTCGATGTTATTCGTTCAACGATATTGCTGTCGCCGGAGTAGGGGTGCGACGTATCGTTGATGTTATTCGTTCGACGATATTGCTGTCGCCGGTGTTGGGGTGCGACGTATCGTCGATGTTGTTGTTGCACTAGTATGGGAGTGATGACGTTGATATCGTTGGTGGTTTGATTGTCCAGAGACAGCAAAGGGAGTATTTCTGTTATCATTCCAGTTATATTTTATATTGTTGATAATATAACTGTTATGTATTACGATGATGATTGTTGTGTATGCTCACCCTTTGGGGGCTGTTTCTGTTGGACAGGTTACAGGACTATGCTGTGAGACAGGATAATAGTGAAGGACTAGGTGTGTCTAGTCAAACAGTCCTGTAGTTGATAGTAGATAGAGACAGTATAGTTTATTGTCTTACTTGAGTTGTATGTGTGTATTTAGTATACTGTTTCTGCTACATTGACGTAGATAGTATCTTGATTGCACTATTTTGTCGTATATGCATTATATTATTACGTCTTTGAAAAGAAAAAATTTTGTGCATATGATGTCACATGTTGTATGATTACGTGGCGAGGTTTGGGGCGCCACAAATACGTATGTTGCATAGGCTCCAATTATTCCGATTTTTAAGCGGAGAGCCCTTTGGTAAATCTCTACAAATGGATCTCCCTTATTTGAGCACCTAATCAAGTCCACGATCGGAGACTGGGTTACTCCTTTAGATCACAGTAGATATCTAAACGACTTAGCTTCAAAATTGGATCACCAGAATTTTACAAATCTGACGGCGTTACAGCAACATCTAGGCGGTGCGGCGGTGGGGGAAGGATGACCGAAATTTTCTTATGAAACTAAAAGGGTGATCGAAAATTACTTTGTAAGGCGACTGAGGATTTTGTGTGTATTTTTTTGTTTGATTATGTTCCATTGTTATCAATATTTGACAACATATTAATAAAATATGCTAACCCAATTATACTAGAACTCAAATCCTAATTCCATTAGGATTCTTTTATTTTTATTAAATAAAATTCTCATGTAGAATATATCATACAAAGTTAACTATTGATAATACATAATATATATTATATATATAATATATATAGATGTATAGACATATATGTAAAATTAAATAAGCATCACTTAATTTCTTAATTAATTATTAATTAATTAATCATATAATTTATCAATTCTAGACTCCTCTAGAATATTCCATGAGAACCATGTGCATATAGTAGTCTCATTATTATTTAATTAATATATTCTAAATTTACTAAATAAGTAATTGCGAACTCATTATAACTCCGATCGACGATCACACAACGCCGATATATCGAGTATATAGTATCTTGTTCATATAATGAAAATTGAAAATTTCAAAAATCAAAACTTCCATTGATCTATTTTTTGCAACTGCAATTTTTGTGAACTCCTTCACCAAAACGTTCACAAAACTGGCAGTTCCAGTCTCCTCACAAAATTAGCAGTCAAGCTAATTTTCATAACTTCTAATAATGTAATCCACTTATAAACTTCTTTATACGATATCTGTTTGATCTCCATCAAACTACAGTCACCAAATTCAACTATTTGAATTTGACTATCTCGACGGTAACACATAATCTGATATTTGTATTTCTCTCATTGGATCAGGGATACAGCTAGCCGTGAGTTCACAATTTCATTGTGATTTAGAATAACATTTATTCTTATATGGGCTTGTGCTAATTAACCTCATTATTTTCAACAACTCCTTGATCAAGAACATAACGCAAGTCCGATTGCATCAATCACATCATGATAAGAGCGTTTAGTAGCATCGCCCCATGATCCTTTAGGTATAACTGATAAAACTTACAAGAATATTAAGTTATGGTTAGCGTACGATACAATCCCTATAACTCATATATCCTGATCGAATATGCAACCATTGGTATATCGAGAGTTGCAAATGAATTCTATAATGATGTGATATATCTTTGAGTAATAATAGTGACACCGGATGTGAAACTAGAGAACCACCTTTCCTAAAGCACATATCTTACTCTAGCTAAAGATTCCTTGCACTATTAACTTATCAGATCACATAGAATATCTTTACACGTAAGTAAACGGTGAATCCCTGACTACAATGCATTTAGTCCTACGTATTTCGAAACTACACGCAATCTCACTACCGATGACTCTCAACGGAGTTGGTAAACGAGTCAAAGTCCCGTGCTAGTACGCATAACCTCCATGTTGTCCTGGGTCAAGGAACTAATGGTGCACAACCATAACCGTGGATTTTTCCACTTGATAAACGATGAACACTTGGAAAGTCCGATAGATGGTTGTTCAATACATCATCAAATGATCATTTATCTCTATAAATGGACATCTTCATATCATTATCAGTGAAACATGGCGTTTAAATTATAGATGCTAGTCTCAAACTTAAACGATCTTAATCTTTATATTAAGCGTCTGAATTAACTAGGGACCTATTAAGAATATATATATCTTACGTTGCGAGGCAAACTTCATAGTACCTATTGTATATTCAAAGATTTTATTAATACAACTTGCATGGGTATATAGGTAAAATAAATCTCATAACATAAGAATCAATAAAGCTCAAGCTACAAGTTGTCTTGTTGGACATCTACTATAACAAAGACCTCATGACAGGTTGATCAGGCTACTCTATGACTCCAGTCTTTCAGTTCGGCCAGTAATCACTAGTTTAAGATCTATAAATCTGTCCACCATGGGATAATTTTACTCTTGTTGACCTGAATAACTTTGAGATGATGTGCCATGTCCATGCATTATGCTATAGTAATGTATGTGTCTTAGATACTAGTCAATCATTCCACAATTTTCTGGTAACTGATGTTGGATCATAACATAGACATACCTGATATCTGTTTCCATCCAAATATTCTATCCATTTTCTTCGAACTATATGGTTTTATAATCTTTCAATTAATTAAGTTTCATAAACTTGAGTAGCATTGTAGCTGATGAAACTACTACCGACATCAAAATTCATGATTTACTGCTCATCGACATCATAAATGCTCACAAATTGACACTCCCTCAACAGCTTTTGTATGCTACTAGCCACATCAACAGGAGCCGACCTTAATAAATAGGGATAAGATGACTGTTTGAATGTATTTGAAAAGTGATATATGAATTTTTGAAATATTACTTTTTTCGACTCCCTTCCCTGTTGGTTCTGCAAGGAAAACATTCTATTTATGTACATGCCTTAGTTTTCTTGATCTATGCAATGTTGTTCTTAGAGTTTATTTAACATTCGGACCTCATGAGGAGAAAATGATGTTTTCCAAAATGCATAATGTTGCAGTTATATTTTGTTATAGTGGGTAAATAGTTAAATGGAAATATGTAATCTCTCCCTCCATATTCTTCCATTCTTACTTATTCTCTCAGTTTCTTTCAAGTTTTTACTACCGAATTTTTCATCCTGCTCCTGCCCTTTGAGGAGCTGAACATGAGAACGACCAGACATATAAAGAAGGAAAATTTGTTCTTGAAAGGTACATCCTCACTCTAATTTCCACCATCATATTTTTTTGAATCTTTGATCATAGATGACTTGCGTTTATCATTTGACATTGTTTGTCATTCAAAAGTTGTGTCAACTGAAGGATGATAATGTTAGAGTAGATGTCCAACGAGCCAAATTAAAAATTTTTATTTTAATAATATTTTACGATTTATCCAATTATGAAATTTATTTTATATGTATAGTCATGCAAGATGGATAGATAAAGTCTTTGAATATGCAAAAGGTACCATGATATATGTCTCTAAACGTAAGATCGTGAAACTCATTAGGAAGCGTACCATATATTCTAAACAGGTTTCTAGTCGATTCAGCTACCTAAAATAATGTTAAATGTCGCTTGAGACTATCATCGGTGATATAAACATTATATTTCATTGATAAGGGCATGAAGATGTTCATTCATACAGATGAGTGATCATTTGATGATGCACTGAACGACCTTCCCTCGGACTGTTCAAATGGTTATCACTTATTGACCCTGGAAAACGTAAAGGCTCTAAGTACTAGCATGCACTTTGATTTATTTAATGACTACATTGAGGGTCATTAGGTGGCGAGGTTGGATGTAGTTTCAAAATACTTACGAGCCAATACATTGTAGTTGGAGATTCACTGCTCGCCTACGAGTGAAAATATCATATGTGATCTGATAAGTTAATAGTGTAAGGAGTCTCTTGCCAGACCAAGACATATTCTTTAGAGAAAGGGGTTTTCCTAGTTGCACATACGATGTTACTATGATTACTCAAAGATATGTAACATCGTTATCAAAATCATTTGGAACTCTCGATATACCAATGGTTGCAGATTTGATCGGGTTATATGAGTTGAAATGGTTGTATTGTATGATCAATAACTTAAGCTTCTTGTAGACACTATCAATGATAACTAGGAGAGGCGATGCTACTAGAAGCTCTTATCATGATCCAATGGGTGCAATCAGACTTGAGTTTTGACATTCTTTATCAAGGGATTAGTGTCCTCAATATATCGGCGTTGTCTAATCGTCGATTAGGTTATAACGGGTCACAATTATTTATTTAGTAAATTTAGAACATACTAATTAAATAATAATATTAGTAGTGATGACTACTATAAAAAAGATTCCCATGGATATTCTAGAGGAATCTAGAATTTTTAAAATTATTAATATTTAATTAAGAAATTAAATAATGGTTATTTAATTATATATATATATATATATATATATATAAAATGAATTATCAATAGTTGACTTTGAATGGTATTTTCAAGAAAGTAGAACATTACGTGCGAATTTTAAATAATGGAATTACAGTATCCTAATTCAAATATGATTCTAATCAGGAATAAAAACTTATAAATATCTATTTAAGGATTATATGAAATAACCTAATTTTAACACCAAAATTGTGTCCACCAAAATTTTTCCCCCTTCTCTCTTCCACAAAAGTTTTTGGCCACCCCATAGTTTTGAGGAAAATTTTTTCTGCCACTCTTCCACAGCGCCGTTGCACCGCCGTCGTATTTCTAAAATTCCGGTGATCCAATCTCGAAGCAATCTTCGTTTAGATTTCTAGTGCGATCTACACGAGGAACAAACAGAAGTCGTAGAGATTTACACGAAGGATTATATCCGCTTAAAACCTGAAATAGTTGGAGTTGATGTTAAATACCCAAAGGTAAATCAGATCTAAAACCCTATGATTGGCTTAAATCATACGACGCCCACGGAACATTTTGAATGTCAAAACTAAATTTGTAAACATTCGTTGCGTCTTCAGTGCGAGAAAACAATACTTCAATAACGTCGACAACCTAGATTAATTTATAAATAAAAAAATTTATTTCAGGGATTGGCGAAACAACGCTGCCCGCCGACGATTGCTCAAAACTTTTGAGCAGCGGGTAGAGCAAGAAAATGGATGCTCGAGATGGTCTCGGGCTGTTCCTGACCCACGGGCATCAAAAGTTTGGGCTCACGTGTGATTTTATGATTTTTAAAATTCTGGGTCAAAATTGATATTTTTATAAAAATTGAATAATTTTGTCCTTGAAATAATTTTTATAAAATCATGAGATTTTCTTATAAAATAAATAAATTAAAAATATGATTTTTATTATTTTATGGTTAAAAGAGTTTCAGAAGAAATTTAATTATTAATAAATAAGATAATTAAATAAATGTGTTTATTTAATTTTCAATTTAATTTTTAATTACGGCGGCTAGTGACAATATTTACATGATTTACTGATAATATTTGATATTGTGGTTTTAAAATAGTATTTGATATTAAATGAAAAAAAATGATAGAGAGTCATGACCAATTTTATATGTGTATGCTAGGATATTTTACATGTTATGTTTTTAATTATTTGATAATTATTTAAAAGTGGACCTGGTTTATGGTCTGTTCTTTTCTCTTAAATTTGTATCTCAATGTGCTATAAAAATTTGATGTAAATATTAGATTTAGTGGGAGATCGAGATTTGAAAATTGTGGGCCCAGATTCTCAAGAGCTTCAAAGATCGAAGACGTGTAAAATATTGGAAGTTTATGTAATATTGCATTTACATCCCTGCAATTACCTAGGTTTTGGACATGGATCCATAGATGGCTCATATGGATCAATTAACCATCGATTATCGGTCATCATTTATTATTTATAATATATGTGATATATTATAAATAACCAGTATGTACATTTTTATTAATATACTAACAAGAGTTGTATGAATCCGACAAACATACAAACAAACATAAAACGATATTATAAAACTAATTATGAGACAAATTTTCAAAATTAAAATATCTTACTTTGGATAAGATTCAAAATGTAAATCAAACACATAACAAGAAAATTAAAAGAAAGTTTAATATTTCCTTGACTTTCATCAAAAGTGGTTGCATGATGAACGCTACACGGGCTCATTGTTGGGCTCATATTATCAGGGAGACCTGGACGCTGGAAATTTGCGACTTCCACTTATACACTTGATGTGAACTACGTGGAACTCCCATGACTTTGGATCATATTATTGGGGGATCTCATCGCGACCGTCCACTAAGGTTCAACATTAGTAGGTCGAGCTCGACACGTGAAGAGAAAGATGCTCATATTATTGGATCCTCATCAAGCGTAAGGCAGAAATACGTGATGGTTGAAAGAGGTTACAATTGAGCTATATTTTTTGGAAATTATGATTGGTTGATATTATTCGTGATCATAATTTAGCAATCGGGCCTTGCATATTCACTAAAGAAATTGTATTTTCCATTTTCATCATAAGATTGTGAAAATGTCAAATAATGGGAGGCAATTCATATAAACAAAAGTCCATATTTTATGTCTTACAAAATATTTTAATAAATTTAGTAATGTTTATTCGGTTTCCATTTCTGTATATTTACGATGTCTTCGTAAAATCTTCTATCTGTTATACTCGACCAAAACAAGATAACCAGACCAAATTACCTAGACTGGCTGAGGAATTTAAAAATTGTTTTAAATTATGAGAAAATAACACATGTGCTCAACAAGGCGCCTCTGAAAATGGATGCTGTCAATGTCCCTGCTGAGGAATTGGCTAAGCTTGAGAAATGGTGGGAACGTGATTTGCAAGCTAAAAGCTATATGATGGATTCTATATCAAACGAGTTGCAAAGACGGTTTGAGGAAGCTGTAAATGTTGCTGACATTTACGGTCACATGCAAGAGTTGTATGGTGAACAAACAAGTCCGCTAATGCATGCTACTTTCATGGAGCTCATGAAGTCACGCTAGCCAGAAGGGACCTCTGTCCATGAGCATGGTGTGAGGATGATTGGGGTCATCGAGAAACTAGTGGGCCTAGACATTATTATTCAAAATGAATCGTCCACAGACATTCTACTGTTGTCACTATAGCAATCGTTTGATGGGTTTGTGGTGAACTTCAATATGAACAAGCTGTAGACCAACCTTGAAGAAGTCTTAATAAAGCACACTTGTGGCATGCTAGACTAGGACATATTTCCCAAAGAAAGATGTGCAAGCTAGTGGGAGAGAGTATGCTTGACTTGTCATAGATAAACTCTCTTGAAACATGCGAGTCTTATCAGAAAAGAAAGATGACCAAAGCTCTTTTTCATATGAAAAGTGGAACGTGCACATTATCTTTTGGATTTGATCTATACAGATGTATGTGTCCGCTAAGTGTTAACACGAGATATGGTCAATCCTACTTCATTACCTTTACTGATGACTTCTCGAAGTATGAATATCTTTATTTAATGAAATACAAATATGAAGCCTTTGAAAATTTCAAAGAATTTAGAGTTGAAGTTGAGAAACAATTAGGAAAGAGTATTAAAATATTTCGATCTGATCGAGGTGGAGAATACTTATGTACTGAATTCCAAGATATCTTAAAAAAATTTGATTCTCTCGTAGTGGATCCCACCTGCCATACCTCGGTTGAATGGTACGTCAGAACATCGTAATCATACATTTATGGACATGATTTGATTTATGATGAGATTCACTGAATTGCCTCCATCTTTTGGGGATTTGCGCTTGAGAATGTGTCAATTTAGTTGAACCAAGTCCATACAAAGGCAATGGATAAAACTCCAAATGAGATATGGAGAAAGCCTCCCAAATATTCTTTTTTAAAAATATGAGGATATCCTACTTATCTAAAGTAGACAGTGAGAGACAAAATTAATAGTAGATCTAATTTGTACTACTTCGTGGGATATCCAAAGAATTTTATTTGATATTATTTCTATGATCCCAATGAAATAAATGTGTTTGTTTCAATGAATGTCAGCTTCTTAGAAAAAGATTTTCTATTAGATACAAAAGATGAAATGATAGAACTAGAAGTATATACTCAAAGGCAAGGTATTGACTATGAGGAAACATTTTCTCTAGTCGCAATGTTTATGTAGAACCCGAAAATTTGATTACGTATAAGCCATGCATAATTGCTACTATTTAAAATAAAAATGAATATTTTATATATATGAAATGTTTGGTTTATTTTAATAATTTTAAGTCATGATTATTTATTTTAAAAGTAGATGTTTAGTTTTATCTTTTCAGGATAAATACGTGAGGTCGGAACGGAGTTTGGATATTAGAGATAAGATTAACAATAAGAAAAATATTCTTAAATTTAATTTAAGTCAAAGAATGATTTAATTTAAAGAAAAAGAATGTCTTTGGGATTTAATAAATTAATTAGAGCTAAGTTGGTAAATAAGTTCTTTAGGTTAATATTTAATTAAAGCTTAAATTAAAATATGTAAACATATATGGATGAATTAATCTAGGTATAATATATTCAAGAAATTAAACATAACCTTTAAACATTTAAATTTGAAGTCATGTATGCCATGCAATATTCTAAGCAAGATTCTAAACTAAATTAAATTATTTATGCATTTAAATATATACAATGAAGGTTTAAAATCCTAAACAATTAAAATGCAAGGTTTAAATAAAAATATACAATGCAAATTAGTACTAATGATCAACATTTAAAATAATTCAAATGGTTAATAACACCCTATTCAAGCCATCTCTAATTTTATTTTACGGTGTAATCATCTCCCCATTTTAATGCACTAATTATAATCAAATACAAGAATACACCTTATTCCTTCCTCAAGTTATTCTACTAGCAAGTAACGTGAATAGGCAGAAAAAAAATTAAGAACAAGAATCGGCTAGCAAGAGGAAGGAGAAACAATGCAAACACATTCAAATTCTCACTTGTAACTCTCAACTAAATGCACTTCAAGACTCCTTTATCACCTCTTGTAACCTTCATCCTCATTACCTAGCAGCCCTTCATCCATAATTTCGAAATAGATCAGAAGAGAACAGCAGCTGTAATCGTGAAAATCAGCAGAAAACAAGAAAGAAATTTCCATTCCGACTCCGTTGCGTCGTATTCGTTGTATTGAACTGTTTTTGTCAAAACAAATTCGAGGCATGTATATATTATTCCTTTGCTCTACAATCAAGTTTTATTAGCTATTTTAAATCAGTATATGTTCATATATCAAGTGACACAACGCAATTTGACAGCAAAGAGCTTAAAAGAAATCTGTACAGCTTTTCGTTTTTTTTATGGTGCTTCACGGCTGCTGTATTTTGTTGGTTTCAAGAGTTGCTTCGGTTCCAGGCTCTCAAAGATGATTATAGGCGTGATTTAGAGTATGTTAGGGTGTTATTGGGTCAGTTGGTTCAGTCCATACACTCAAGAATGAAGCAATGACAGCAAACTTTACATAAGCTGCAGAATTGAGTCACGATTTTTGTTCTTGGTTGTTTGGGATGAGAGTTCGAATCATGGCTGTCCTAGGACCGTAGCCATAGTTAGAACCCTTCTTTAACATGTCTAGGATGTGATCAAACCATTTTTTTAAAGCTGGGTTCACGGATCCATAAAAATTTTACCAAAACAATACAAGTTCAATTCGGCTATCTTCTATTGCTGTGTGAGTACACTTCGGTTTTGGTGTGTTGTATGGATGATGGTTGGCTCCCAGCCCATAAACATGGTTCATACCACACTTTATCATGTCAAGATCGAGCCAAGGTTAATGATATAACATTGGAACGAAGATTGACAGCAAAACAAGTCAATATCTACACCACTGCACAGATTTGGTGCTCTCGGTTGATACTTTCTGTTATCCTAGGTGTTTGCTTGGGTTGTGGTTGGTTTTTAGCCCTTAGCCATGGTCCAAGCCATGCCTTAGGATGTTGGTAAGAGTTCTTGGGCGGTGGTTCAAGCCCATGGTCATTTATTCCAGGATTTTCACTACAAACACACAAGCTGCTATTTCTGGTTTTTGACAGCAACTTGAGCTTCGGTTTTGGAGGTGGATTGAGTTTTTGGTTGGCTTTTAGCCTATGGCCTTGGACTGGACACTACCTTAATGAGTTAGGAAAGTCATGTTTTTGGCCGTTTGTGATTTGGTCGAGTTTAGAGGTCATACGAGAATTTACGGTTAAAGGTGCCAAAATGACTCTCGAAAGAGTGTTTTGTGTTTTTGGATTCCTTTCATCCATTTTCGTGTTTTACAGTTATTATGCATATTTTTCAGTATGTTTTGGGCATTTTTAATCATGGTTAAACGTCGGTTTAATGTTGGTTCGGTTTGGTACTAAACCATGATTGAAAAAAAAAATTAGGTTGTTGGTCCTAATCGTCTCGTTTTGATTCGGTTGTCAAGTTTAAACCGAGATAATATTATTTGCATGTGTCACATATTAAAAGTAAGTCGCAGCAAGCCTGGGAACGATCCAACTCATCCGGTAAAAATAAGGTTATAATTATATTACGTGCATAAAAAAATGTTTATTTTTTAGATATATGCTATATGTCTTGTGGCCACCTTATGTTTATGGGTTTGGAAGTCGGTAGGCGCAATCGAGGACCTCTCCACCTGGTGACTTACGACCGGTTTATGATTATGTATGGGTACGGACATCCAGTCCAAGGGCTGTGATTGATCTCTACCGCCCAGTATACTGTGGTTTAGTTTGATCAGGCGCTCACGTTATGTTATGGGCCACTAGCTTAGAAACATTATCTCTACCAGAAAATTATGATATGATATGACAGAGCTCTAGTGAGCAAAGCTTTTACGTATG
The DNA here is from genome assembly GCF_012295235.1 of Primulina huaijiensis. Classification (NCBI taxonomy): domain Eukaryota; kingdom Viridiplantae; phylum Streptophyta; class Magnoliopsida; order Lamiales; family Gesneriaceae; genus Primulina; species Primulina huaijiensis. The sequence goes on from NC_133312.1 coordinate 19,144,630, forward strand.
ATTTTCAGATATGCACGTAGTTATAACTATTCATGATACGATTTTCACCGTACGCTTTACGATACTTTATTTTTACGTTGCATGCGATTTTATGATATATTTACTTGTTATTCACGATATATACATGTTGAGTCTTTAGACTCACTAGACTTGATTGTTGTAGGTATTGATGAGGTCGAGACCGCGGGCGGCAATCAGTGAGCGATCTTGGGACAGCAGTAGTAAACCCGAGGACCTCATGATTTAATTTATGCACCTTTTATCATTCAAACTCGATTTTAACATGTTGAATTATTTTTAAATTGTTATTTCAAATACAATGTTGACTTCCGCTGTTATTTTAAGGTTAAAATTATTTACATGTTTATTTTATAAATTGGGCAAGTTATTTATTTATTTAGAAAAATTTTAATAATTCCGCAAAATTATGAATACGAAATACGGGCCGTTTTAGTTTAATTCTATTAAGATATTGCTAGCCATAACAACATGACATGAATATGAGATATGGCCTATGGATGCGAAGACAAAGTTCCTTAATGGTGACATTAAGAAAACTTTTTACATGTCTGAACCAGAAATATTCATATTAGTATAAAGTGAGCATAAAGTATGCAAACTTCGGAGATTCATCTATGGAATTAAACATGCATCTAGGAGTTAGAACCTCATTTTTGACAACAGTATCAAAAAATTTGATTTTGTTAAAAACTATGAGGAATCATGTGCATACAAAAAGGTCAGTGGGCGTATAGTGACTTATCTATTACTTTACGTTGATGACATACTGCTAATTGAGAATAATGTAGGGATGTTGCAGTCAATTAAAATATGGTTAGCTAGTAAATTTTACATGAATGATATGAGTGAAACATCCTATGTATTCGGAATACAGATATATAAAGATAGATCAAAGAGGATGCTATGACTTACCCAATCCACTTATATCGATATCATACTGAGGAGATTATGCTGGAGGATTCCAAGGGATGATATCTCCCAATGTGTCGTGATGTGACTCTATCAAAGTCTATGTTCTCGAAGACTGGTGATGGGATAGAAATCATGAGTCGCATCCCATATGTGTATGCTATAGTCAGTATAATGTATGATATCATATCTACTCGACCTGGTATTGCATTTGAATATAGTATTTCAAGTAGATATTAGTCGAATCTCGATCCATTGCAATGAAATGCCGTGGAGGATATTCTTATGTACGTCAGAAAAGCTAAGAATTTGTTCATAGTTTACGGAAGTGAAGAACTAAAATTGGAAGGCTATATGATTCTAGCTTCCAATCATATGTTGATGATTCGAAATCAATCTCTGGAATTCTATTCAAGCTCAATGGTGATGTTGTCACTTGGAAGAGTTCCAAGAAAGAAACCACAGCAGATTCAAACACTGAGGTCGAATACATAGCTGCATCGGCTGCAGCAAATGAGGCTGTTTGGATAAGGAATTCCGTTCAAGAGTTGGGTGTTATTCCTCAAACATTGATCTAGTCTCGGTCTACTACGACAACACCGGTGTCATTGCGTAAGCAAAAGAAGTGAGGTCTCATCTGCAATCCAAACATATATTGAGGAAGTTCCACATAATCTAGGAGATTGTTGGAAAAACAGACATATCTAGAGAGAGAGTCCTCTCAGCAGATAATGTTGTTGATCCAATGATGAAGCCCTTACTAGAATCAATGTTTGAAAAACATCGTGAAACAATGAGTTTGAAATTTATGGGTAGTTGGCTAGGGCAAATAAGAAATTGTTAGACTATGTGTCTAATGAGCTAACTTGTGGCTTGGGCTTTAATTGACTCTTATGTAAAAATAATATTTATTTTATTAATATTTTACGGTGTTATCCAATTATGACATTTACTTTATCTTTATACTCACGCAAGCTACATAGATAAAGACCTTGAATATACTATAGGCACCATAAGGTCGGCCTCGCAACGTAAAATTATGAAACTCATTAGAAAACGTATCGTATTTTCTAAATAAATTCCTAGTCGATTCAAATACAAAAAATAAGGATAAAGATCGCTTGAACTTGAGACTAGCATTTGTGATGTAAACGTCATGTTTCATTGGTAATGGTATGAAGATATCCATTCATACATATGGGTGATTGTTTGATGATTCACTGAACAACCCTGCCTCGGACTGTCCAAGTGGTTATCACTTATCGAGTGGAATAGTCCGTGGTTATGGTTGTACATCACTAGTCCTTTTACCCGAGACAATGTAGAGGCTTTATCTACTAACACACACTTTGATCCTCTTACACAATATATTGAGAGGGTCATCAGGTGGCGAGATTGGGTATAGTTTTGAAATACGTAGATGTCAATGCATTGTAGTTGGGGATTCACCGTCGCCTACGGGTGAAGACATCATATGTAATTTGATGAGCTAATAGTACAAAGAGTTTCTGGTAAGAGCAAGACATGTGTTTTGGGAAAAGGGATTTTCCTAATTGCACATACAATGACACTATTATGATTCAAAGATATATCACATAGTTATCAAATTCATTTTTGCAACTCTCGATATACAAATGACTGCAGATTCAATCGGGATATATGAGTTGAAAGGATTGTATTATACGCTAACCATAAATTAAGGTTCTTGCATGCATTATTAATGATACCTAGGAGATAATGAGGCGACGCTATTATGTGCTCTTACCGTGAACCGATGAGTGAAATCAAACTTGAGTTCTGACAGTCTTGATCAAGAACTGATGAAAAAATATGCCTAATTAATTTAAGTCCAAATAGGAACAAATCTTGTTCTGAATCACATGAAGTTGTGAACTCACGGCTAGTTGCATCTCTGACACAAATATTTGATTTTATGTTCTTGTTGATATAATCAAGTCCAAGAAGTTGAATTTGGGGATTGTAGTTTGACAGAGATCAAATAATTTGCTTATAAAGGAGTTTATAAGTTGATTCCATATAATAGAAGATGTAAAAGTTAGCTTAACAGCTAATTCAGTGAGGAGGGTGGAACTGCCTGTTTTGGTGAAGTAGTTAACAAAACTGACATCTGTCAAAAATATATTAGTGGAAAATTTTGTCCTTCGAAATTTTCAAATTTCAAAACGAGATTTGTGCCCTCGATAAATCGACGATGTCTGAGCGTCGATCGGAGTTATAATGAGTTCACAATTATTTATTTAGTAAATTTAGAATCTACTAATTAAATAATAATATTTATAGTGGTGAGTACTATGTGAAATATTGTCATTAAATAATCTATAAGAGTCTAGAATTGATCAATTAATTAATAGTTAATTAAGAAATTAAATAATTGAAGTATATCTTTATATATGCCTATATATATGTGTGTGTATCATGCACTATCAAAAGTTGATTTTGTATAATATTTTCAAAAAAAGCGAATACTACATGAGAATTTTAAATAATAGAATTACAATATCTTGATTAAAGTAGATTCTTGATTTGATTAGGAATCAAAACTTATAAATATTTTATTAAGTGTTATATGAAATAACATAACTTTTACACTATAATTTCGTGCACCAAAATATCTCTCTTCTCTCCCCCAGGCAAAGTTTTCGGCCACGGCATAGTTTTTGGGAAATTTTTTCTGCCACTCTTCCACCGCTGTGCCGCCGTTGGATTTCTGAATTTCCGGTGATCCAATCTCGATGCAAACTTCATTTAGATCTCTAGTGCGATCTATACGAGGATCAAAGTTTTTGGTCTTAGACTTGATTTGAGGATTGAAGAAAGAGGAAGATCCGTTCGTAGAGATTTACAAGAAGAGTTATCCACTTAAAACACATAATAGTTAGAGCCAGTAAAAAATACACAAAAATAAATCAGATCTATACATCTTATGAATTGTTTACATCATAAGATGCCAAAATAATGTTTTCAATGTCAAAACTAAATTTTTTACATTTCTGTTGTGCCTTAGAATGAGAAAACGATATTCAACATATAATTGATGGGGCCGGACTCTTGAATTCTATATCGATACTCGTCCTATTCTGTGTAATATAAGATTTTCAATATAAATCAAAGAGTAACTAAGTTTTAATGTTTCACTTAAGTACTTGATTCTGATTACAATTCATCAAAAAACAAGTTATGTCGTAACATACGACACTGATGAAACGCGACTCTTAAAAGTTTCTTCGATTGCTTTAATAACTCAGAGTTTGAAGAACTACTGCCAAATCCACACCGAATTCGATTGCTTGAACGAGCAAGCGACACAAGAACCCGAATATCCCAAAACTCCATGGGAGGAAAAGGTTCTTCCTCGGGGACAAAATACTCGAAGAAGAAAAGGAACAAAGTTTCTTCTAAGGTATGTCTTCATCCCTCGCTTCTTGTCTGATTTTTGCGCATTGTATGTCGATAGCTTCCTAATTGATTAAATTGTGCAGTTAAATTCTGATTTGGGCTTTATTCTTTATGGGTTTTCTCTGGGAATTAAAAAAAAAATCGAATCTTGGAATTTAGTGCACGTGTTGAACTGAATTGAACATGGATTTCAAGGGTTTCTTGAGTTTATGGAAAAGATGTAGAGATGTGCTATGGTAGACCCAGTAATTTAATTAGGTGATTCGGTCGATTCGTCTGGGATTGGCTTTCAAATGGATTCGTACACCCAAGATTTAAGTCAGATTTCGTGTGTCAATGAGCAATTAGATGTGTTCTGCCGTAATTTATCATCTGTTATTGTACATGACTTAACCCCGAGTCTTTCTTTATTCAAACTGTTAGTTATTGAAGAAGAAGACTAGGAGAAAGGAATCCAAGGTTCTTCACTGTCCTGATTCTGATTCTATTTCTTTAAGTTCCAAATCTGCTTCGTCCGCTTCTTCAGAATCTGATTTTAGGACCAGGAAAAATAAATCTAAGAAGCGCCGTCGTGATGATTCAGCTTCATCCAATTGTGATGATTATTCAATGACTTCAGCTTCTGATTCCTTGTCCATGCATGATAACAAGAATTATAAAAGACGGAAAGCCCTACCTCAGGGCAGAAAGAAAAGGCCTCAAAAAAAAATCGAAAGTCCCGACTCTGATGTAGAGTTGAGAAGGAGAAAACGATCTAGGAGACATCATGTTGTTAAGTCGAGGAACAAACCATTAAAGAAGAATGCAAGAAGGCATTTTATTAGTTCTTTGAGCTCTGATTCAGAGAGCTGCTCCACATGTGATAGTAGAAGCAGAAACAGTACGGGGGATGGTAAACATCGAAGGAGTAAAATGATTCTCGATAAAAAGATAAAAAGTTCAAGAGGTAGAGATTCTCACAGGGCTCGTAGCGAGCGCAAAGCAAGGTCTCCAAGTGGTTCTTCTTGTAGTACCTGTAGAGACCATGATGCCGGTGTAGACCCAAGTGACGACGCTTTAGACCATGATATCAATGTAGACCGAAGTGTCGAGGCTTTAGTTCCTGTGGATAATTCTAGGCGGCTTAAATCAGTTATTTCCATTGTCAATCGACCCACTGATGAAGAGGAATACAGATGGGAGAAAGATCCTCAAAAAGAAGAAATTGTATTTGATCATGATGATTATCCATCTCCCAAAAGCATGGACAGTAATGAAGGAGTGAATAGTAAGGAGCCGGATGATCAATCACATGGTGCATCCAATAAGAGAATTCTTGTAGAAAATGTTGAAAGTGAAGTGATTTTGCCGATGAAATCTGGAAATATTGGAAATGAAGGATATAATGCTGATGATTCTCAGTCACATGAGGTTCATACAAATAGTTTTGATAATGAAAAGGAGATTCATGTTTCTGTTAATTTTGCCCCTTTGGATGGGGATAAGAAGCATGGTGTCGGCGATGACCTAGAGTTAATTTTGAGGCAAAAAGCTTTGGAAAATCTAAGGAGGTTTAAAGGGGGACTTCAAGCTCCACAAAAAAGTATTAATCTTGACTTGAAGAATGAAAATGTTAATGAATCACCCATCAAGAAGATCGATAATATTCAAAACAAATCTACCAAGCCGAATGGCTTTCTTGCTCAGGAGACAGATAAGACAAGTAGACCCACACTCCCAGAGGTTAAAAAAGATTCAGGTGCTGGACATACGGATACTGATCCACCTGAAGCTCCTGTTGTTTTGGCCGTTAGTGACACTAATCCAGCAACTGGAAAGCATAGCTCGAAAGAACAGAGAGATGAGGCTAAGAATGGGTCTGAATTTGAGCAGAAAACAATGTCTGTAATCAGGGGTGGTGAAACGGTACAGGTAAGAATTATATCATAACATGCTAGGATTTATGCCATGAAATGCTAGACTGATTGTGCTATCTTCCCTATTTCTTATGCTGAAATCAATTTTGGGAATGTATTTCCAGGTGAGCTATAAGGTTTACATACCAAAACGGGCATCAGCTCTGGCCCGGAGGCAATTCCGGCAGTAATGTTATCGGTCAGAAGGTGCTGAATTATCTGCTAGAAAATTTCCATTTTATGCATTTGAATGTTTGTTGGTCAATATGACTTTGATTTCCATAAATCTTGGCAGATTATAGAAATAACTATTTTTAAATCCGTAGTCGTTTACTCATTTATAGTCTTATTTTATGTTTTATCATTAGTTCTTTGTTTCTAACGAATTAATGTTATTCCTTGTTCGCTGCATCATCAAGTAAGGACAAGTAGAGCCTAAGAAGTTTATTTCAGAAACTACGGTATTTTGGGTTATGAAATTTTATTAATTTAGAGTGATATTAATTAAGATAAATTAATAATATATTATTTAAAAGATATTTTTCTCGATTAAATGAATAAAATTTAATTATGTAAAAAATCATTGTATTTGAATGATGATATATATATATATATATATAATATTCAATAATAAAAATTTTTGAAACATTATTATATTATTAATTTTGAAAATTAACTCATATATATATATATATATATATAATATTCAATAATAAAAATTTTTGAAACATTATTATATTATTAATTTTGAAAATTAACTCAAATCGGGATAAAAAATAATAATTATTTTTGAAAAAATTATTAATTTATCGAATATTGATTTATAAATGGTTTATGTATATTTATTGACTTTTTGATTCAGGAAAGGGAAGGTATGCGACGTTTAACAAATTTTCGAATCAAAATTTGAGTTCGAATTCTGAATGTAATTTGCAAACATGTTTAACATTTAAGTTGACTCAGAATAAAAGTCTATTTAATTTGATTTATTTATGCTTTCCTCGTGTATCTATTTTTAAGGGTTTTTTTTTAAAAAATAATATAATATTAAAAGGAATGTATTAAAATATTGAAAATTTTAAAAAGTTGTAAAAATATTGCATTCCGGGATTAAAACTCCGAATTCCTAATTTTTTTTTAAAAAAAACACGGATTATTACATTAAATAAATATTAATAATATTAATTGTTTCAATAAATCCACGAACAATAGTAAATATTATAAACAAAAATAATAATGTTTTCTTTTAAGATACCTTCGTATGAAATAAATGATAAAATCGACGAACAATATTATTACCTGTCAATGTTAAACATTATTAGAAAAAAATTATTAAATAAAATTATTTCAATTATAATAAAAAAAATTAATCTCGATAATAAAAAATAATATCAACGCAACGTCGAACAGAGAAAAATTAAAGCAAACAAAAAATGCCGCGGAAATATCTAACGGAAGAAAAAAAGTGTTGCGCAAATGAATTAAGAAAGCTACATTCGAACTTCGGTGCGATATGCATAATTCACTCGGTGCTATTTATAGGAGGAAGGCAGGAGGAAGTTTTGAATCCTGGAATGCAATATTTTTACAATTTTTTTTAATTTGCAATATTTTAATACATTTTTAAAAAAAAATTATATTATTTTTAAAAAAAACCCTAAATTTAACCATGAGTATTGGAGAACAAGGTAAATATTTCCGATTTCTTCTTCATTGTTCGTTCGTTTCAATTTATGAATTTGATATAACGATAGTCCGATACACACATGAAAAGGGAAGATATATGTATCACATCACATATGGATACCATATGGTTCAGGGGGAAAAGCGAATTTGAAACATGTGGATGAGCTCGGGTAAATTGGGTGAACTCGGATGGACAATTTATAAGATTGAGGAATTGTCCATCCTTTTGTGCAGTGGTGATCGAGTGAGATGAACCTTGTCTATACATTCTGAACACCTGAGAACAAGACACATTAGGAGGGCGCCGGAAGGTTTTTCGCCGTAGTCACTCCAACGCTTAAGTCAGTCAAATGAATACGCAAAGGAAAGAAAATGCAATATAAATGAAAATATAATGAGTGCCACTAGTCCCCCCTTGATTTTACCTCTGATTGGGGTATTTATAGGGTGCTGAGATCGTGGATCATCTTGAGATGCTCGGGTAGTGGCCACAGTGTGAGAAGGTGGCTCATGTTATGATTTCCACAAGATCTGTGAACATGGGGTGAGAACAGATCCCTGGATTTTCGGTGGACAGGATATACGATCATTTTAACTTAGTCCTATAACGTTGCCTAAGCTTGAATACAAACGAGCTTGTGTGAACTTGTCACGATATGATTATTACCCGAGCTAGTGCAAGCCCGAGCTGATACGGACATAGCACTCTTTCCATACCTGTGTGGGTTTTCCAATTGGCTATATGACAGAGGTAGCGCTTATGATCTTGAGTAATCGTTGACATTATCAAGGCTAATTCCCACCCCAAGACTCCCGGGACCAGTTCTGGGCTGGCCTTGTCTCAGTTTCTACTCCTACACCCGAGTCCAAGGATGAACCGAGCTCTTATCGGGGTATCACCACTGCCTCCTTAAGCAGTCAGGCTAGAGTTATGGTCGCTATCCCGAGTAGTCAGATTTGGAGCAAGGCGGGGAAACAACTCCGTTTTGAGTTGTAGGCGGACTAGGGCTGACATAAGCCCTAGCAATTGAAAAGACGATGTAACGTCAGACGTTGCTTCAACTACCCGGCCCGAATTTTCGTCTTCTCTGGTGACCCTGTTCAATTTCCAAGGTAAATCCTGATCGTTCGCTCATCCTCCGATCAACGGACCCGATTCCTCTTGCCCCTATCAGTATTTGACTGTCTTCATCATTTCTCAAGCTCGCAAAACCTTGATCTTCCGCACATACCGACATCCATCTTAGCTTCTCAGATGCGCTTCTCTTGTCCGACGAGTTGTTTCTATTTTTCAGACTATCCCACCACATGTCCTCTACTCCTCTTAAGCTTTCTTGCTCTTTGTTTTTTCCAAAATGTCTAACTCTACATAAGAGCAAATACGCGTGGCTCAACTAGGTATAAGCCCGCGACGCGCTCTGACTCCGCCCCAGCTTGTTCTCCTCCCAGCTCTACTGTTACCTCCGAAAACCCATCCTCGTCCCTTCTGTCAGAATCCTAAGCCAAACCTCCAAAAAAATCCAAAGAAACTAAACTTTCCCACATGGGTAATGGCCCCTCCATTGCCTAGGAAAAGAAAGGGTAAGAGAAAACTCGAAATGCCTCGTAAAGCCGGGGTCTAGAACTCGGGTGCTTCCTGATTTTCTACCACGACCAGCACCCTGCGACCCAAATATGATGAGGACCTTCATGTTCTCGGATCCATCCCTTCTACCTTCATGCTTATTATTTCTGGTCCCTCGGACCGTGCTTATCAGCCCCCCGAATGCTTCTATACTTTCTTCTAAGACCAAGTTAAAAGTGGTATCCGGTTTCCCATCCCTCCTTTGTATATCGAGGTGGCCCATTTTCTCAAGGTACCCTTAAACCAACTTAACCCAATTCCATCCAAATAATGGCATTGGCCTTTGTGCTATTCATGATGAACAACCTCTTGATCATCCATTACCTTTGCTTGTCGTTTCAATCAATCGTGAATCCTATTTGAATCAGGATATTGTAATTTTATTATTCAAAATATNATATATACACACACACACTTTTATTTAGTTGCTCAATTAATTAACTAATATATTCTAGACTCTTCTAGAATGTTCTAATAAGAAATTGTCATTTAGTAGTCACCACTACTAATATTATTAGTTAATTAGTACATTTTAAATTTACTGAATAAATAATTTTGAACTCATTATAATCTCGATCAACGATCAGACAAAACCCATTTTTAACAGCTGTTAGTTTTGTGAACTTCTACATTAAACAGATGTTTCACTCTCCTTACTTAATTAGTTGTTAAGATAACAAACATCTTCAATTTCATGGGATCAACTTATAAACTTATCTATAAGAAATCTATTTGATCTCCATCAAACTATCGCTGAATTCAACTCCTTGAACTTGACTATCTCAACGAAAACACAGAATCCAATACTTGTGCAACCTCAATGGCTTAGGGATATAGCTAGTCGTTGATTCACAATTTAATGTGATTCAGAACAACATTTGTTCTTATTCGAGATTACCTTAATTAACCTCATTATTTTCATCAACTCATTGAACAAGAACGTCAGAACTCAAGTCTTATTGCATCCATTGGATCATGGTAAGAGCATTTATTGGCATCGTATCATGATCTCCTTAATATCAATGATAGTGTCTACAAGAACCTTAAATTACGGTTAGCGTACAGTACAGTCTCTTTAACTCATATATCCTCATCGAATCTGCAATAATCGGAATATCAAGAGTTGCAAATGAATTCGGTAATGTTATGATATACCTTTGAGTAATAATAGTGACATCGTATGTGTAACTAGGAAAACATCTTTCCCTAAAGCACATGTCTTGCTCTGGCAAGATGCTTCTTGCACTATTAACTCATCATATCACATAGGATATCTTCACTCATAAACGAGTGGTGATTCCCCGACTACAACACATTGACTCTTACGTATTTTGAAACTACACCCAACCTTGTCACCTGATGACCTTCAATGGAGTCGTAAACAAATCACAGTGAATGCTAGTACGTAGAGCCTCTACGTTTTCCCGGGTCAAATGACTAATGATGTACAACCATAATCGTGGACTATTTCGCTCGATCAGTGATAACCACTCGTCAAATAAATACATTACAACCTATGCCTAATATGTATAATTATCATGATTATATCAAAGCTTAGGATAAAATTCTTATATATGGAAATTTTGAAAGAAAACAATTTTGGTGGATTAAAATCCAATTAGATAATAATAATCAATTTTTACCAATTTGGCTCAAAATCTTTTTCTTTCCATGGGGTTTAATGCCTAACATTTTACCTCGTAATGTTAAAACCATTTAGAGAAAATTTCAATAAGTTAATAATCAATTTGAAGAACTTCCGGCCATATTACAATCACAATTAATTATAATGTTCCTTAGATTATCAAATGGAAATATGGTCTTCAAGATTAAGCTAGAGAAAAATGCGAATTAAAATTCACTCATATTATTTTGGTCCAAAATATTTTAATCAAATGGTGGGGAAAGCAGATTTTTTTGCTGAATTCACTTCTATTATTTTGGTCCAAAATATTTTAATCAAATGGTGGGGAAAGAAGATTTTTTTGCTGAAAAAAATCATATGATCGTCATGGCATAATTGCAGTACGTCATGCAAAAAAAATTAATGAAGACTCTTAATACAGAAACTACTACTCATGTTGTTTTATTAAAAGAACTTTTTCAACACATGAATAAAAATACAATTTCTGACATATGGACTAATTTTTTGGAGGAATCTCTCAACCCTCCTCACAATCTTCTTCTTCCAAAAGGAAAGACTAAATTGTTGAAAATACTGATATGATTGATCATGCTCAAGATGCTCAAGACCTTTATGAAGATGATGATTTGTTTGCCTTATTAAATTCTTAAAAGACCATCTATTTTACTCAAAGTAGTCTTTCTGATGAATATATTATAATAAAGGGGGCAGTGTTTGAAAAAGTAATCAATAGTGTGTAAAAGTAATGAATAAAGCATAACATAATGAATAGTGCATAATATAATGAATAATAATATGCACTTGTTAAAAGTAAAAATTTACGGTAAAAAGTAAAAATCTCAAACTCACAAAATATATCAAACTACACACTCTATAAAATTTTTTCTCTACTCAATTGTGATTTTCTTCACACATTGGGAGGCCTATTTATAAAATTTCTTTGAAAATAATCCAAAAATAAATACATCATTACATACATAATCACACACTGATTTTCAATATTTACAACTTTTATTTTCAACATTCAAATATTCAAACTTATATTTTTTCAACAGAATTATGTTTGTAATATTATAATATTCAATTTTTACCAACTTGGTTCAAAATATCTTTCTTTTCAAGGGGTTAATGCCTAACACTTTACCTCGTAATATTAAAATCATTTGGAGAAAATTTGAACAAGCTAATAATCAGTTTGAAGGACTTCCGGCCATATTTCAATTCGTAATTAATTATGAAGTTCCTTGGATTATCAAATGAGAATATGATCTTCAAGATCATGTCAGAGAAAAATATGAATTAAAATTCACTCCTATTATTTTGGTCCCAAATATTTTAATCAAATGGTGGGGAAAAGAAGATTTCTTTACTAGAGGAAAATCCTATGATCGTCATGGCATAATTACAGTAGGTCCTGCAAAAGAAATAACGAAGACTCTTAATACAAAAAATCCTACTCATGTTGCTTTATTAAAAGAAATTTTTCAACACATGGATAGAAATATAATTTCTGAAATATTGACATAATTTTTGGAGGAATCTCTCAACCCTCCTCACAATCTGTAACGTCTACTCATTTTAAAATTCTACTAAACAATTTTTTTTTTAAAGCTAAGGCGGAAAATACACACACTCAACCATTTTTAAACAAGTTAAACATGTTTTTAAAAGGTCACCCAACCTCGGTATAAAAATACTGCAATTAATTACCTCTATAAAATAAAACAAATCTTCTAGTCTACTAATATATAAAAAGGGAAGCTTGAACTGATGACAAAAATATGATGAATCAACATCGTAAACCAAGATTCAAAAGCATTTAGCCAAAAATCTTAAACACATGACTCATAAACGTGTTTGCGGAAAACGCAAGGTCCTCGGGTTATCCAGTGCCCCACCAGCTCCACATACTCAGTCTTTGGCGCCTCCAGTCTCCATAACACCATGTTCACCTGCATCACACACGCCTAGTGAGTCTAAAGACTCAACACACCTGTACCAGGAATAACAAGTACATATACGTAGCACACAGCAGTGAAAAGTATCATACTCAACATATCTTTCATGAACTAAAAAGCATAACATAAACGTGTAGTGTGAAATCATGACGTGTCGAAACATGTCTCATCATGTCATCATATACATGTCAAAACAACTCATCGTATAATCATAAACTTAAACATTCTCTTTTAATTGAATTCAGTTCATTAGTTGTGACTTTCGTATTAGCTCTATCGTATCAGTTCTATTCGATGGATCCATCTACGTATAACCACGGTACCGGGCGGCGGGGACATCAGCGAAACTCTCACCCGTCAACTGAGCCTTGGCCTATCATATCATGTCAATGGAAATACGATCGCCGGGCTCCCTCTGAGGCCTTTTCCCTCACGATATCTTTAATCATATCATCGTATACATATATCGTCAGTCACAACCAACTCCCATCCTTCAAAAACATCATCATTTTCATCACTTATCAAAATCATGCATATACGTAAATTTTCTTTAAAATCAAGCATGCAACGTATTTTCATAATTACATAAAAATCATATACGTGATACATAACATTTAAAAACATGATAAATTTGTACTCAGGGCGCTGCCAAGACTAAAATCTCGACTCGGATGCAAAATGACCATTTTGTCTCTGGAAACCCAAAATGACCATTTTACCCCTGGACCTCTAAAACACTTCATACTAAATAATTAAAACACTTCATATTAAATAATTAAAAATAATTATTCAATAAAAATATTTTTCCTGAATATCCCCGGTCTCCGTTCTTCGTTCGAGCGTGAAATGCAACTTAAAATCATAATGCATGAAACTTTAATAAATCATGAATTAAAATACATATTCATGAAATAAACATGCATTTAATGCATTAAAACATTTAAATAGAATACAAAAGAAAATTAATAACTTGCATGCATGGGTTCACGTGGACTTCAAATTTTCGGGACATTACACAATTTTTTTTCCAAAAAGAAAGATAAAATTGTTGAAGATACTGATATGATTTATCATAATCAAGATGGTCAAGACCCATATGAACATGACGATATATTTGTCTTATTAAATTCTTAAAAGACAACCTATTGTATTATTATAAGGGGGGTGCAATGTTTGAAAAATTAATCAATTGTGTATATAAAAGTAATCAAGAGTAAGCATAATGAATAGTTCATAGCATATGTAAAAGTAATGCATAGTGCAATATGCACTATGTTTGTAATAGTGATTTTGTTCTTTATCTATTTAAGGAGGAGTAGTATCCTTTTGTAATCAGCACGCCGAACTTTTCTCAGTGATATAAAATTCTCTCTCGATTCGAATATTGTTATCAAGTTATCAATTTTTATCAAGCTTTCATGTCTTGCTGAATTATGTAAGTTTTACATATGAATAATAATTTTATATATACGATTGTAATTATATCTGGCATCAACCGATTGATTATGTTATCAATGTTGAATCAAATTATTTGATAATCTTAAAAAAAATTTTAATTTATCAAAAATATATATATCAATTATTTAAATTCAAAACTTAACAACTCAGATGTAAGTCTTCTTTAAAAAGAGATCATCTTACTCCTACTTTAAGAAGAGACAATAAGTTATTAAAGGTCTTTGAAAAATAAAGTACAATATTATATGTTAATCATAACTTTGATTATTTTTTTAAAATGAATTTATGACTTTGAATTTAGTGGTTTAGTTTCTTGATGAAAGCCTACCTGGGATTAAATGCGTCCATTTGGTTACATTGTGTTCTACTGTTCTGTAGCACATTTGTTGGAAATTAATCTAAAACCATTATATTTCACAGGAAAATTTAATAAATATAAAATTATATCTATATTAAATTTATATATTCATCGCGTGTCACGGTATATATCTTATGATATACTATTAATACTACTAATAAAGCGTGAACTGGAAATTACTCCGAAATCATTATATTTCACAGAAAAATTTAATATATATAAATATATCTATATTAAAATCAATCTATATATATGCATTGCTTTATAATCTTATGTTACACTATATTTAATATTACTATTAATATAATATATATATATATATATATACATATATATATGTGTGTGTGTGTGTGTGCGCGCGCGCGCTATAAATCTTATGCTACACTATATGTAATACTACTACTAATAAAACATTACATAATGATTGGTCTCTCATTCGATTGACGGTTGTATTTTTTCCTTAAGATCAAGGATTTGAGATTAACTCATTTGTCCAAGTTTATATATACAACTCTTTTAAGAACTTACTCCACGATGTGAGACGACTAACACACCTTTCTCGCGCTCAGAAATGAACAAGAAGTTTACAAGAAATTAGTCAATGGCTAATAAGAGCAATCTATGACATAACGGTGTGTTAAAAACTCTGATATCATGTTAAACTCATGAATATCATGTTAAACCAATACGAGACACAGTAGGTCTCTTGTGAGACGGGTTAACCCTACCGATATTCAAAATAAAAAGTAATACTCTTAGCATAAAAAGTAATATTTTTTCATGGATGACCCAAATAAGAGATCCGTCTCATTAAATACGATCCGTGAGACCGTCACACACAAATTTTTGACTACGGGACAACCAACACGTTTTGAAATAAAGTTACAAACTCCCCTTGCTCCAAAAATAATACTAAAAATTATGAGGAAGGTATTTTGGGAGAAAACTTTAGTATGATCAAATTAGCTAGTAATTAGAGGTAGAATTAGATAAATAGTATAGAAAGTGTAGATGTTTATAACAAAACATAAAAATAAATTAAATATGAAAGAACTTACTATAGATAAGATAAAATTATATTTTTCAAAAAATTCAAGAATCACTGGTATATATTATTTCTGATTTTCTACATATAAAAACTCCTAAATTAAGTGGGGAATATGTTAATTAGCAATAATGATATGAACAACCACCTACCACCTCCAGAAAAAGTAATATAAAGTCGCAGAGACCTTAAAATAGTTGAATAGGTGGTGCCAACACGTCATGCATGAATTTATATTTTAACAGTATTTTAAAACGTAGGGGGACTGCGTGTCAGCCGTGGAGAGCGTCGTCATTCTCCTTCCTCCAACACTTGTCCTCTTTGGTGCAGTTTTACAAATCTGGGATTCACCCATTGGTTTCTGCGTAGCTATCCACACGTTATTCATTTTATCTGTTTTTCAACCATGTCTGGGAAAGAAATCCTAAGCAAGGTGAAGGTATGTAGGCTTTTACCCTCTGTTTAAATTCTTGATTCATGCATGCGTTTCTTGGATTTTTGTTTATTAAAGATTCCTGAGATGATTTCAAGATTTGATTGATATCTGGCGAATTTGTTTGTTTTGTTTTGTTTTCCTTTTCTTGGAGCCCGATTTTTGCTACTGTGAATACAGGAGAAAATTGGTTTAAATTCATCGGAGCCCGACGCAGGAAAAGGGAAGAGTAAGATGTCGAAGCACATCACGCATGGATACCATATGGTTGAGGGGAAATCAGCTCATACGATGGAAGATTACGTTTTCGCACAATTCAAACAAGTTGGCGACAATGAACTTGGGTTGTTTGCGGTGTTCGATGGCCATTTAAGTCACCAAGTTCCCATTTATCTGAAGTCCCACCTCTTCAACAATATCTTGAAAGAGGTAAGATTTTTGTCAGGTGCGGACGAATCGAGTTGGTTCGAATGATCTGATCTGTATTCGAAATTACTGATTTTTGGTGTTAATAATTTGAAATCAAACAACTTCTTGACAAGTTTTAGCCTATGTTTGGATCTTAAGAATCAGGCCTGATTCAAGCCCAGCTTAGCTAATCATTTTATTCGAATTCGAGCTCCAATACAATAAAATAGTTAGTTTTTGGCTTGACTAGGGGAGTGTGCATCTTTATTAATACAGGGGAATATAGGCTATAGCATTAACTCTTATATATGTCAAACTTAGACAATTCCATTTTCGAATACAGATGACAATTTCAATTCAGACGTAGTGGTATGCGACACCTGTGTTTGGGGAAATTTAGAAAATTAACCTATTTTTGTACCTTCTCAGTTTTTGAGTGTTGCCCAGATTAGTTTACAAAAAATGTAGCCAACTGACTATTTACTCAGCCAGGACACCAAGATGCTTACTTCATTATTTAAGGTCATCAAATGATGAAGAATGTTTGGTCATTTTTTCATAATTTGCATAATCCCAAGTAACAATGGCTGAAACGTAGACTTACCTAACTTCAAACTTGGACATCAGCCGGACTTTTGGAGTGACACGGAGAAGGCAATCAGAAGAGCATATCGTATTACAGATGGCAACATATTGGAAAAAAGCCATGATTTGGGTAAAGGGGGTTCCACTGCTGTTACGGCTATATTGATAAACTGTGAGAAGCTTTTCGTCGCTAATGTTGGAGATTCTCGTGCTGTGATATGCAAGGATGGAAAGGCAAAGCAATTATCAATTGATCATGAGCCTGGTAAGGAAAGGGAAAATATCGAGAACAGAGGTGGCTTTGTACTCAAATATCCAGGTAAATATTGCCATATATTTTGATTAGGTGCATTCCATTCCATTTTCGGCCATCGATAATTCTGGTTCTTACTTAGGCGATGTGCCACGAGTCGATGGGCAGTTGGCAGTGGCAAGGGCATTTGGTGATAAAAAGTTGAAGGATCATCTTAGTTCAGAACCTGACATAACTGTTGAACTTATAGAAGATGACACAGAATTCGTGATCTTGGCTAGTGATGGAATCTGGAAGGTTGGTGCTTTTTTATCACCACGATGATCTTAATCAATGCTTGTTTCTAATAGGTGGTTGCATAAAAAACTACCCGAAAATCGTGCTAGTATGTAAAAATACATGAATTTGGTTAGATTAGATAAATATATATAGGAATGACTGACTCTTTGTTCCCACATCCATTGTGATGTGATTCCAGGTTATGTCGAACCAAGAGGCTGTGGACTGCATCAGGAACATCAAAGATGCTAAAGCGGCGGCGAAGCGACTTAACGAAGAGGCACTGAATAGGAAGAGCACTGATGATATTTCCTGTATAATTGTTAGGTTTGGGTGATGACATTGATTGACTAAAATGTAGTGGTATTGGAATATTATGATGTTTGATGTTGCTTTTGGTACATTCGGGGAGTGATTTTAACTTTGATTCTGGTGGTTTAGTTTCTTGAAGAAATACTGGTTGGAATGGGATGTATTGTGTTGGGCAACAAAGTATTTGGTGTCATTTGAAAATTTCTTAGCAGTTTCTTGTTCAAAAATTTATATTGTTTAGAATTTGAATAACAAGAAATTTTTCAACAGTTTTGTGAATTTGAATAACAAGAAATTTTTCAACAGTTTTGTGACGAAAATTTATATTTTTTGGAGTTTGAATATATATTACAGCATGTCCTTATCTGCAAGGGTAGGTCTCTTGTAATACGATCTAACGAATATTTATCTATGAGACGGGTCAATCATACCGATATTCACAATAAAAAGTAATAATCTCAGCATAAAAAATAATATTTTTTAATGAAAGATTAAAATAAGATAATATTATTAACATAAAAAGTAATATTTTTTCATGGAGGACTCAAATGAGAGATCTTTCTTACAAAATACGATTCGTGATATTGTCTCATACAAATTTTTGTTTATCTTACAATGCAATATTTTGCTATAGTTTTTCAAATGATAATATAAAAATTGTAGTAGAAATTTATTGTACCGTTATATAACTAAAATTAACTGTAATATGTATTTATTCACATAAAGTTTTTATCTATTCATATTATTTCAAAATGGATAGTTTTACTCGTCATTTTTTTTTTATCAATTCTGTATAAATATTGTTTTTAGTTTGCTTTATCAATAAATAGTTATATATATAATTTTTTATTTTATAACAATAACTTGTTTGAAATTTTATTTAATCAAAACATATATTAAATTGTTCCATTTGTTTTTTGATTTCCAAACCATCTAACGTAAGGTTGTTCAAACTTCGGATAAAATCGAAAAAATCAAAAATCCAAATCGAAAAAATCGAACATTGAATCGAACCAAAAATCGAATTTTATTATTCGGAGATAAATGTTAAAAACGAAATTTATTTGAATCGGTTTCGGATTATATATGTCAAAATCGAACCGAACAAAAATCGAAATTTCATTAAATTAATAATTTTATTTTTATTATATATTTTTTGAGAAGATATCAGTGAATGATTAATTATTTTGAATAATATTTAGTTGATTGTTGTTATGTAATTCATGTAGACTTTATATTTAAATGTTTTACTAAGAAATCACGTAAAAAGATAACATATTATATTTTACAATATATTTATTTTATTAATTTAAATAATTGTATTAAAATCGAAATAACCGACCGAAATAATTGAACCATTTCGGTAGAAAATCGAACCGAAGAAAAATGGTTTGGATATCGGATTATATATTTGTAAAACCGAAAACCGAAAAAATCGAAATAAAAAACCGAAAATCGAACCGACCGATGAACACCCCTAATCTAACGTGTTAACAAAATTTAAGTACTATTTTTTACAAAAATATGATATACATTTTATATGATAAAAACCATAACTTTCTACATTCACTGCATTTTTCTCTTAATATTTTTTTCAATATAAGAATTACTATAGTAATTTTAAATATATAATCTTTTTGAATATTCATCCGTTAATTATTTCTCTTAATAGTTAATGATTGACAATACAGTTTAGATAATGGCTATTACAAGAATTTATTTGTTTAGTACTCAAAACTTTACAGCATTTAATGACGCCTATAAAATACAAATGGTCCCTGTAATTAATAAATACTAAATAAAATAATAATAATTTATATATTTATGTTTTTTCAACATAATTTCTTCCTCAATTTATTTTTTTAATATAATCTCGACAAAGATAATCTTTTGTTGTGCTATTATACTAAAAAACATATAATATTTTCATCATATGCAAATTTCTTTATCAAATAAATATATATTTTATTTTAAGCAGATTTTCTTAACAAAATGTTATTTTTCTATCAAAGTATTTTGATCGTTTTGATTTTGTTGTCATAAATTGATAGAAATGAAGCCAAGTATTTTGGTAACTACAAAAGTTCATATTTATGTAAATTGGTTTGTATACTAAAACTAATTTTTTGAAGGTGCAACGTATATTTGTTATGGTTGATCATTTAATTCATAGGAAAGGAATTAATTTATTTAAATTTTAGTATATTTTGTACCTTTTAAATGAAAATTTATATTGTTAAATAATTTTTGCAAGTTATATTTGTCATTTATTTAAATTTAATATTGTTTACCTTTTTAAATTAAATTTAATATTGTTTTAGACAATGTATTTGATGACATTCATTAAATGTACATTCAATTTCCTTGGTGTGTTTTATAGATTTGTAAATTAACCAAGTCGCTCGTGAGTTATTCGGAAATTATCTCGGTAAAATCTTGTTCGAGATCGTTCGTTAAGCTTAACGAACCAATCTCGAGCTCGACAATTTTATCGAGTCGAACTCAAGTTAAAGGATATTTGTCTTGAGAAGTCTATCTCCTTAAATTCTCGACCTTTATTTATCTTTTGGCTAACAATGCTCGACAAGCTCGTTTCGAGCTTGTTTAACAATTTTAGTTCGACTCATACCTCATACTCGTTAAAGATGATAAACAAGCTATTAATGAGCCGGACTCGAGCAATTCGTGAACTTAATAATTTTGAAACAANTAAACTAATCGAGCTTAAGCCTAATATTGTTTGTTTCAGCTCTTTTACAGCCCTATTTCCATTTATCATTATGTTATATTTTTATATTTGCCCCCATTTTAGCACTTATTTTTCAGCCCTATTTCAAAATTTATACCAAAATCTTTGCCTAAACATTCACGAAAAATTTGAGTCAGAAATTTGA
The DNA here is from genome assembly GCF_012295235.1 of Primulina huaijiensis. Classification (NCBI taxonomy): domain Eukaryota; kingdom Viridiplantae; phylum Streptophyta; class Magnoliopsida; order Lamiales; family Gesneriaceae; genus Primulina; species Primulina huaijiensis. The sequence continues at coordinate 19,165,810 of NC_133312.1, forward strand.
AATCCATAAATCCAAACACAGTACAAGGTTGCATGCGGATAAAAATATTTGTATTCTCCTGAACATGAACGTTAATGTATGCATTACAATATATATAACTTAGCGTAGCACTAGAAACACCAAGTATATGGAGTTGTTTTCCGGAGCTTAACATAAAGCCTTGGTTCTAGACCAGAGTCCAAGCCTGGTTGAGTTACACAGGAGCAAGTGTGAACCAAGGGAACAAGAAACAAAGAAATTGGACAGAAGCATATGATACCATACTATACCTGTTCAAGACACCAGAAACTTGACGAGTTAATGCAAAATATGAAAGGAGGATGTGTAAAAGCGAAGAAGTGTATTGTATCGAAGGAATTTCAGAATTCTTACATGCAAAGAGACTGCTGTAGGATGCTGAGCTACACGGCATGAAAACTTTCTAGTTCCTCAAAACTGAAGCAATGTACAAAAGAAAATTCAAATCATCAGAGTCCTATTCCTATTACAACCCTTGAGGTACAATTGAAGTTCATTTTCTGACAGTCATGCATGCATTTACAAGCATGTATTAAAAAGGCCGGATGGAACTCGTTCTCAAGATTTTCCTGATTCAATTGCATCAAGTAATGAAACAACTTCTTCAATCGAGGGTCTTCTTCTAGGATTTTCATCTATGCATTTACAAGCAACAAACAGAACCTCCATGAGTTGTTTTTCACAATCTTTATGCCATATACTCGAATCGAATATTTCCTTCTCTTTTTTCTCGAGCTTCTTCTGATACATCCACGGCACTAAAACTCTACAATTCCTTCCCTTACAAACATCAACAGGTCGTCTTCCTGTGATAAGCTCAAGAAGAACAATTCCGAAGCTGTAAATGTCACCCTTGAATGTTGCCGTCAATGTCTGACTATACTCGGGTGGAATGTATCCCAATGTGCCAACCAAATCTGTTGTTACGTGTGTATCATGTGGATGTAGCAGCCTTGAAAGTCCAAAATCGGCCAAATGGGCCTCAAATTTCTCATCCAACAAAATGTTGCTAGTTTTGATGTCTCGATGGATTATATTCGGCTCATTATGCAAATAAGCTAGCCCGTGTGCCGCTCCTTGAGCTATTTTCAATCTTGTCTCCCATGCAAGAAACGAACTCCCGTCAACCCTTTCGTGCAACCAATAATCCAAGCTTCCATTTTCCATATATGAATAAACTAACAACCTGTCGTTCCCATAAACACAGTAGCCTTGAAGAGAAACAAGGTTCTTGTGCTGAGCTCTGGACAGAGCTTCCACTTCAGCTTGGAATTCACGTTCCATCTGCCCACAATCTCCAGAAAGTCGCTTGATAGCAACTTTTGAGCCATTTGGTAGATTAGCCTTGTAAACTAGACCAAATCCTCCACAGCCAATAATATTTGATTGGTGAAAATTGTTCGTTAACTTGAGTAAATCTGAAACTGTGAGATCTCTGCAATCTGTGTTCTTGAAAAGCACCAGCTTTGGAGATCCAAACGCATAGGAAAATCTTGGAGCCTGGCAGGTTTCCTCCATATCTTCGATCGGAACTCGAGTATTTCTTCTTGATATCCTTATCAAAATAAAAGCCAAGATCAAAGCGATTCCAGTGCCAATGCTGATTGTTATTCCAAATATACTGCCTCGAACAAACTTGCCATGTGCATTAGGTGGTTGAGTCGGCGATTGGCGCTCCATGTCATTGACAGAACAAGGAGAAATCATTTTTCCGCAAAGTCCAGGATTCCCATCAAAGCTGGAGCTGGGAAAGCTAAGGAACTGGCCCCCTGTTGGAATTGCTCCTACCAGATGATTATTAGCGACACTAAACTTCGATAGGAAGGTAAGCTGATTGAAAGATGAGGGAATAGATCCATGAAGGTCGTTAAAAGACAAGTCTAACATCTCCAGGTTTACCATATTTGAAATGGAACTCGGGATGGTCCCAGTTATATTATTCCTACTCAAATCTAACACATGAAGCTGTCTTAGGCATCCTATTTCAGGCCAAATTGATCCATTAATTCTATTATTGCTCAACAATATGGAAGGAGGGAAACTTGAAGCTTGATTATACTGCAGGCCACTGGCACTTTGGTTTCTCTTGACGAAAAGTGGAATACCAGAGGACATATTAAGACTCGGAAAATAAAGAGTTACAGAAACAAGGCTCTTGAGCTCTGTGATGCCTTTTGGAATTGCTCCAGTTAGCGAATTATTTGAAAGGTCCAAATAGAATAAGCCTTCCATCTGACCTATCCATGAAGGAATGCTGCCTTGTAAATGGTTCCACGACAAGTCAAGAACTTGCAACTTCCGACAATTTAACAGCCAATCAGGGATTCTACCAGTCAGGCCACAGTTTCCCAGTGCAAAAAGCAATAAGCCCTCAAACCCAGTTATGTTTCCTGGTATTTCCTCACCATGAAAATTTTTAGTGAGTATAAGAGTGGTCAGATTTCTGCAATGCCTCAAGACAGATAATGAGCCCGTCAAATTCGCAAGGCTGTTATTAGACAAAGAAACAAATGAAAGAGAGGAGAGATTTGTGTATATTTCCGGGATTTGTCCGGTTAAATCATTCCTGGCAAAGCTCAAAATTCTTAGTTCATGGCAACTAGATAGTGATTCTGGCAAGGAACCAGAAAAATAATTACTAGCAAGATCAAGAGTACCGAGCTTAGACATTCCTGAGAAATCAAGACCAATGGGACCCCGGAGAGTGTTGTTCCGCAGATCAAGCACCTGCAGCTTAGAGCAGTGTGCCAAAGTGTTGGGTAATGAACCAGAGAACAGATTAGAAGGTGCAACAAACTGCTCTAGTTCAGTTAAATTTCCAAAAACATTAGGAAGTGAACCTGAGAACCCATTCTCAGTCAAAATCAAGGTTCTAAGATTTAAAAGCTTACTGATTTTATAGCTCACGTGTCCTGAAAAATTATTTGAAGAGATTGAAAGGTGCTGCAGCGATGATAACAAGTATAAGGAATTCGGAAGGTCACCAGAAAATGAATTGAAATCCAAATGCAGCTCACGGAGCGATGCATTGCAATTTTCCAAGCCTTCAAGCCCCCCTGAGAAATTGTTAGATGACAAATCCAGAACCTGAATTTGGTATGAGAAAGTACATAATTTGGAGCTGAGTTCACCGGTACAAAGATTGTTACTTATATTGAATACAACAAGATTCGGAAATATCCCAAGATCAGCTAGGTTTTCGGTGAACATATTGGTAGAAAGGTTGAGGGACCGAACTAATTTTAACCCAGACATAGCCATGAACGGTGATCCACTTAACATATTGTGACTAAGATCAAGGATTCCCAGCTGCTTCAAATTAGAGAAACACAATGGCAGGCCGCCTTCGAGAAAATTAAGCGAAAGATCAAGCCTTTCCAATAGATCCAATCTGCATAAGGACTCGGAAATTACGCCCTTCAAGCCTTTTCCAGACAAATTTAAAGCAACCACTCTTCTTCCTCCAGACGACCCATTAACAAAATCCTCACAGACAATACCTTCCCATTCACAACAACTTGATTCGTTAGACCGCGAAAAATTTACAGAACCCTTGATCAGTTGGCCTGAAAATTCCTTCAATGCTGCCAAATCATTTGGATCACAGTTTTGGGTAGGCAATCCAAGACTCCGCGAGGAGCAGAAAAATAAAGCCAAGAACACCAAAGTAAAAAAACCCATCAAGAAAATTATCCGGCAAGCAGAGAACCAGCTAAAGTAAAGGCTAACAAAAACCAAGAACTCTAAAAAATTATTGATCTCCCTACTTTTCAGAATGAAAAAGAAATCCGAATTATGAAAATTTTCCAACTCACAACCTATAAGCCTCAGAAACCACAAAGGGTCAAATCATAACATTTCTAAGGGAAGCAACAATTAAGATCCCGTCTCCCACATGAACTAAAATCTTAAATCACTCCCTCAGATACATTTTCCAAGCCAAAAATCTTGAGATTCAAAACTCTAAACGGATCAAAACCATCTCTTCACAGAAACTACACAACCACTTCCCAAAAGACCTAAAAAATAACGGAGGAAAAAGAAGCACAACAAACGACTTGCAGCATAACCTTTCGTTCTTATGATTCAAAAATCCCCATGTTCCCAATTTGCAGACATAAATGGTAAAAATAGATTTTCTTTGTAAAACTTACAGACCAAATCCCCTCATTAAATACATATTTCTGTCCGTATCACTTGCAAATGAAGCAATCCATCACATAGAGCTAGAGTCCACCAAGTGGACGGAAAAAACAGTCAGAAAAATTGGCTCATATTTTCACCCCTGCCCTGCCGAGCAATTTGAAACCAAAGAAACTGCAGAAAAAGAAAAGGATCAACATGAGATGAAAAGGGCAAGTTTTGAACACTGATTACACTCGCCAGTGCGTGAAAAGTCGGTTTGCTCATTGAAAATGATGCCGTAAGGATTTGACTTTTGTCATTAATATTTTTTTGGTTATAAAAATACAGAGCATCGAAATCAAATATTATTACAAAATTACATTTGGTTTTTATCAGCGATTGACTGTATTTGAAATATCATTTTTAGTTGTGGGTTTTTGTTTTTTTTAACAAATTATATTGTTGCATTAATTATTTGTATTTATATTAGGCCATTATATTATTTATAAATCATTATATAAATCATCAAATCAAACTATTGATTAATTATTTTTAATTAATACAAATAAATAAATATTTAAAAATATTTATTTATTTAAAATTCTATTTATAAATTTATTTGATTAAATATTTTAAATTTTTATGTTTATTTTTTTAATAACACTAATAAAAATAACACCCCAGTTAGAGGGTTTTTTTATTATTAATTTAAAAATAAAAAATATTTCAAAAATAATTTAAAATAAAATAATTTTTCAAAATTACTTTAATCTGTACTCCGTAAGCACGGATTAGAGTGATGTGGAGCATTATCCGTGTTTTGTAAGCACTGATGCTCCACGTGGACAAGCATCCGTGCTTATAAAGCACGGATTCTCCACGTGGACGAGCATATGTGCTTCTCCACCTCATTCCACTATAATATTTTAATATTATTAATATTGTATTTTTATATTAATATTGTATTTTTATGTGATTGAAATTCAATTAATAATAATAGCTTAAATAGAAAATAAACAATGTAAATTTAGAAATAGAATGAAAATATTATAATTCAGCGTAAGTTTTATCGATACTATATGTTAAAGTTAAACATCTTATTGGCGTATTGATGAAATACTACTATTTTTATTCTCTTTAATTCTCTCCCTCCAATCCTCTCATATCTATAATTTTTCAATCATCCAACCAAATAATACAAAATATTTAATAATTACCATATTTTTTATATTTTTCATTCGAATTAAATTAATTATTAAAAATTATAAATAATAATAATAATAATAATAATAATAAATATATTTTCACGACGTGTGAGTTTTTATGTTGTGATTGAAATTCAATTAATAATAATAGCTTAAATAGAAAATAAACAACGTAAATTTAGGAATAGAATGAAAATATTATAATTCAACGTAAGTTTAATCGATACTATATGCTAAAGTTAAATATCTTATTGATGTATTGGTGAAAGACTACTATTTTTATTCTCTTTAATTTTATACCGTTCAATCACCTAACAAAATATTTAATAATTACAATATATTTATAAATATTTATATTTTTTATATTTTTCATTCGAATTGAATTAATTATTAAAAATTATAATAACCAATAATATATTTATAAATATACTTTCACGTTGTGTGAGTTTTTATGTTGTGATTGAAATTCAATTAATAATAATAGCTTAAATATAAAATAAACAATGTAAATTTAGGAATAGAATAAAAATATTATAATTCAGCGTAAGTTTTATCGATACTATATGCTAAAGTTTTCTTATGCTCGTTTTCGAATAATACTTTTTCAGTTGTTATGAATGATATTTTTATGCCATAGAAATATTTTTGTACTTGGACTAATTTCAAGAATTTAGTCAAACATTTTATTTAATACAAAATGCGATGGTTACAATTTAAGTAAGAAATTTTTTTATTTTTTCACAAATTTTAAAGTCGTATTAGTTATTTTAGCACGGGACGTTACACTGTTGGTTTAGGAGGAATAACAGAATATTTTTTTATACACCCGAGGTAATAGGTTTTTATTGTCTTCCTACTCTCTGTAACAATGAAATTCATCGAGACAATGACAATGAATTTCATTTTTCCCATGTCGTATATTATCTTTGGGGCTTAAGTTTAGTGATCATAAAAAAAGAGAAAATTGTTAGATCTCTTAGTTTTGATGATAACAAACAATAATTTATTGCATTAAATCAAGCTGTCTTTTGCTTTGTATTACATGTACTCGACCGTTTAAGAAGAATTTATTTAAGCGATCTCGAAATACTAAGCTATTCAACTGATTCACATCTGTAGCATATTTTATCTACTCGACCTCTTGTGAACCAGTCTATGTCATATATATAGATGACTTGATCACTCACTCTATCCAAGAACATTAATAAATGGTCGAGTAAAGTTATCTTCAAATACGAGCCACAGATATTACAAGGATCCCATCTACTTTATCAGAAAACTTGGTAGACTTATCATATCCAACTAACAAGATGTCAGAAGATCAGAAATTTTTGCACAAAAGTCTACACGCGGAGCTAGTTATTTTTTGTTGTCACTGGTCGTTTCCTATCATAGTTGGTAAATGTCAAAATGCTCATTAATTGAAGAGTATGTTAATGTAAGACAATGCTTTTGCATTAATATGCTCATTTAATGAGATACAGACAAACGTTGAACAGGTAAATGCAAAAAGTACTATAAATAGAGAATGACAAAAAAAAGTTTAATTAAATACACAAAGGCTAAAATGCATTTTTTTTAAGCAAATATCATTCAAGTTTGCATTCTCCGAAATTATTTTTGAGCACTCATCACCTTAATATTCACTACTACTCATCAGCTCTGGGTTCAAATAACATTTATCAGACCATCAAGGGTTTCTGTCAAAATACTCGACCGTTTTTTGCAAAGATCGTTTGAGGAGTTTTTCGACAGTTTGAATATGAAGATTCATCACTTTATTACGTATGTATTATAGTGGTTGTTAGAATGTGCGTCTCAACCGTTTATAAGAATACTAAGAGTTTCAACTTTATGTAGTTGATAAGTTCTAAGGTTGAAGCGGGTTCTTACAAATTGTTATAAAACCAAAGTCTTCTAGTGAAATTCTTTCTAAGTGGAAAAAATGATGACATAGGAGCTTGAGTCTCCGAACATCTATAAAAATACTTGTGTTATTTTCTTACTAAATTGCTATATTTGAGTGCATAATTTTCACAAGAATCATCATACTGTTTTCCTCACAAATATGTGGCAAGACCTTTTTTAAAGTGTTAAGAAAATCAGGTCTTGTATAGCATAAAATGAGCTCACAAATTTTTCACCGGATCAAATTTCAAATATTAAGATAATAATTTTTTTTAAAAAATAGTTTTCTTTATTAATAAAATTTAAATTTTGTAATAATGATACTGAAATTAAAAAGTTCACGCCTGTTATGTATTAAACTCGTTTAATACAAGCAATCACAGTTCTGACCCCTTTTTTTCTCTGTCTTGATTAAATTATTAAGTTTATCGCATAATATCCCTTAATTCTGCTTAGTTTCACTTCTTAGAATATTGGTCTGTGGTACTTTTGTGCTTCTATTGGAGGAAATAACCTTGTTCACGCTATTATCTTAGAGTAGGTCTCTTGAGAGACGGTCTCACGAATCTTTATCTGTGGGACGGGTCATTAACCCTACCGATATTCACAATAAAAAGTAATACTCTTAACATAAAAAGTAATACTTTTTCATAAATGACCCAAATAAGAGATCCGTCTCACAAAATACGACCCGTGAGACCGTCTCACACAATTTTTTGTCATTTTCTTATAGTGTTGAAGATGGCCTTAGTCGATTATTCACACGGTGTAGTTTCTGTGTAGTAAGTTATACTGCGTCTTGTTAAAATCTCGAGTCTCTTATTTATTGGTCAGTACAACAATGGCAACACAATTTTCATCAATTAGGAATTAACTTAATATGGAGTTATGAAATCTCTAAAAAAAATTTTAATACATAAACTAACCCTTCCATAAATATTTGATCTCCCTATGTTAATTTCATGCTAAAAAATATTTAACTATTATAATTTTCAAAATGCACTATATATCCATGTACACATCTTATTATATCCGTTCATTTATGCTAAATATAGTTGAATAATATAAATCAACAAAGAAATAATGTAATGAATTTGCATGCTAAAAGTAGAGTTTCAAGATATTAAGCATGAGTTGTATTTCCATCATTTTTAAGAGAGTGAATGAGCAAGGAAAATTCCAAGAATTTTTTATAAGTTCACTAAAAAAAAACTTGATTTTAGCGATGGTTGTAGCGACGGAAATAACCGTCACAAAGCTAATTAGCGACGGATCTCCAAAACGTCGGTAAAGTCAGCGTCGCTAATTTTGGCGATGGTTTATCAAAATTTGATATAGTGATGGACATTTTAGGTAGTCAAAATTTGACATTTAGTCTTTTCTCCGATCAAATGTTGATATAGTGATGGACATTTTAGACCTGTCTGCTAAAATTGGAAAATCCAACAAAAAACAAATTATACATACATAAAATCAATTTATCGTATTAAAACAGAATTTTGACCAAGTAGAAAGCAAAAAAACCACGTAGGTCAACTTACGGGGAATATATTTTAGAATTTTCCCTGCATAAACGCGATTGAACGAAGCATGGAATTTTATATAAATTTCTATGATGTCAAAAAGTTTTTTAAAAAAAGAAAATTATAAGTTTACTCAGTTAAACTATGACTTCTGCGGCAATAATTAAGACTAATATGAATAATAATTAAGAAGAAGATAAGTTTTATTTATAAGAATAATAATTTTGAAAAAAGTTGAAATATAATGAATGACAATTTCTTTACTTGAATATGTTGTTTACAAATTATTATAACTATGGGTCAAATATTATGACAAGCGCTTTAGGTGATGCGGTTTGGTGCGGTTCTCGGAAAAAAAAAGTAACCGAATTGTGTATGTAGTGCGGCTTATGATTATTATTTTTAATTGCGGCTTTTATAAAATATTATGACAAACGATACGGTGAAATTCGGTTTGGATGGTTCGGGCTGTTAATAAAAAAATTTGATCACCCGACTTCTAACAGTTCAACAAAAGCGTTCCAAGAAAAAAAAAACTAAAAATAAAGAATATTATGTAACAAATAAGAACATTAACCAATTTTTTCTTTCTCTTTGAGAATATGAAAAGCTGGTATTAATATTCTTGCTGTATTTTAATACAGATATTTCTGATCATAAATAACTTTGATTTGGTCATCTGGAATTACTTAATTCATAAACACATTTGGTCAAAAATATAAACGCAGTTATGTCCAAATTAATATAGCCATTTATACCATAACTTCCTGTGGAATTGGCAACGGCAATTTGTATAGTAATTCTTTATAAAGTTCCGATTCAAGAAATTTCTTTCCTTCACTCATCAGTTACCATTTGGGATCACTCTTCCTCTATAACAGTTTCGACTGATTTCAGGAAAATTTATCCAAACAGACTTCCTCTTCTTATCGCCATCTATTTCATGGCGTATTATCAATATAACAGATATATTTTCATTTCTTTTTTCTTGGTTTTTACGTGTTCCGTGGACGCCTTCCAGTTCAGAGTCGGAGGTAAAGATGGATGGACTATAAACCCTTCGGAAAAGTACCGTCATTGGGCTGAAAGAATGAGGTTTCAAGTTAATGACACCCTCTGTAAGTTTTTTTGAATTATTGTTTATGGGATTCTTTTTTAAAGAATAAAGAAGAAATTCTGGGCTTGATTTGATCTCTCGTGTAGTGTTCAAGTATAAGAAGGGTTCGGATTCCGTGCTGGTTGTGAAGCAGGATGATTACGAAAAATGCAGCTCGGGGAACCCCATCTTGAAGCTGGATGATGGGGATTCAGTCTTCAAGTTTGATCGATCGGGCCCTTTCTTCTTCGTATCGGGCAAGAAATCCAACTGTGACAAAGGGCAGAAGCTGATCGTCGTGGTTTTATCCGTCAGGGACGGACTCTCTCCGCCGCCTTTTGCGGAGGCACCACGTCCCAGTGCTCCAGCGCCCGAGTGGCAATTACCTCCACCAGTACCTGATCAGTCACCATATGCATCGCCTACACCAGCGTCGCCTGGCATCGGAGATACATCGCCGGGAGTTAATGGAAGTGGCGGCCAGCCGCCACGGCGCTCATTTGCTCCACCGGAATTCGGTCCTGTTTTCTTGGTGTCTGCAATTTCACTTGTACTCAGTTTGCTTGGTTTGGTCTGTCCCCGTTGAGATTTTTTAGGATTTTTCACGTTTTCAGGTTATTTTAGCATTTATTTTGTTTATTGTAATACACTTTCTACGCATTATTTTCCCTATCATGTGTCGTCTTCTTATTTATTTGGTCGGAGTTCACAAGGATTATGAACGGGCTCATGTATTATAATGAATGAAGATCCACTATCACATTTTGGTAAATAAAAGTTAATTTAAAGAATAATAATACCCGTAAGGACGAGCCCATGTAAAAGCCCAAATGCCAAGCCAATTCATGTGTGCCCAAATGACAGAGGATGGCCTAGATTGGAAAAACTAGCAATCAGCTGAGTAGGTCCTCCATGGGACGACTTCCTGTTAGAGTAGATGTCCTGTAAGTCAACTGTTGGCTAGCGAATTTATTGACTCAGTTGTAATAAACAATCTTTATTTTAATATAATTTACTTTCTAATGGTTTTTTGTACTTTATCTGTATACACATGCAAGCAGCATAGATAAAGTCCTTGATTATGCTTTAATACAAATGAATCATAATTCGATGTTGAAACTCATTTGTAAACACTGCATATTCTAAATTCGTTCCTAGTCGATTCAGCCGCCTAAAACAGGGGTAAAGGTCGCTTGAGCTCGAGACTAGCATCTGTGATGTTGTGTACTGCGTTTCTTGGTAAGGGCATAGAGATGTCCAAACATACAGATGGGTAGTCATATGATGATTATACCGAACAACCCTCCCTCGGACTTTCCAAGTGGTTATCATTCATCGAGAGGATAAGTCTGTGGTTATGATTGTACACCATTAGACCTCACGACCCGGGACAACACTGAGGCTCTATATGCTAGGGCTGTGCTTTGACTCGTTTACTGGCTCCAGGAGAGTCATCAGGTGGCGAGGTTGGGTACAGTTGCGAAACATATAGGAGCCAGTGCATTGTAGTCGG